>NW_028317886.1:8269166-8427500 GCF_062004578.1 Staurois parvus
TTTCATCCATTTTGGAGGGACGTCGAGTTCTTGGTAATGTCACTGTTGCGTCATATTTTCTCCACTCGATGATGACTGTCTTCACTGTGTTTCATGGTATATCTAATGCCTTGGAAATTCTTTTGTACCCTTCTCCTGAAAGATACCTTTTAATAATGAGATCCCTCTGATGCTTTGATAGCTCTCTGCGGACCATGGCTTTTGCTGTAGGATGCAACTTAGAAAATGTCAGGAGAGACCTACTAGAACAGCTGAACTTTATTTGGGATTAATCAGAGGCACTTTATATGATGAAAGGTGTGTACTCCAACATTATTTTCAATGTGATTGCTTAATTGTGAACACAGCTACATCCCCAGTTATAAGAGGGTGTACACACTTATGTAACCACATTATTTTAGTTTTTTAGGTTTACATCCCCCCTCAAAAGATTTAATTTTGTTTTTCAATTGAGTTGTACCGTTAAGAGGTCACATTAAAAGGTGGAAAAAGTTCTGAAATTATTTTTCTTTGTCTCATTTTTTACATCACAGAAATCTGACATTTTAACAGGGGTGTGTAGACTTTTTATATTCTCTGTATGATTGTATTACAAGAACATCCATGTTTATTTCTATGGAAAGTGGGGGAGGAGCACTCAGTCCTTATTCTCCTGTCTCACTTGAGTAAACCATAGATATCGAGCATGGAAAATCAGCTATTTCTGAGAAAAAGCTCAGAGAGAAGATTTTGGGCACACTTGGATAGAATCTACAGGTACAGTATTCCCTGGTATATAAACAAGAGTATCAGGTGGACATTCTCTGATGTCTACAGGCACCTTAAAGTTGACCTCCAGCCTTAAGGACAGAGACACCTTTCAGAGTATTTTACACATTGCACCAATAATTAGGTTGTAATGTGTAACATATTCCAGGTCTGTCCTCCCTGCACCCCCCCTCCCCTAACAAGACAGCAGGTGGGAGGACCTTCTCCCTGCTCCCGCTGTCACTTTTCAAAAATGGGGTGGTTTTGCAGGGCTCCACTGACACAATCAGGTCATTCATTGACAGCAATCTGTTAATGAATGAACTACATGTCCCATCTGCCAGCGTGGTAGATGGCTTGCAATTCTCAATGAACTATGAGGGTGCTGATAAGCGCCCCTGTAGTTCATTGACACTGCTTCCTGCTTTGTAACTGTCTGCCTCTAAGGAGATACAGGCAGGCAAGCTGGAGACAGTGTTTGCATGAGTCTGACATTACAATCTACTGAATACAGGTGCAATGCTCTACAGGCTCATCAGAAAAAAATAATAAATGCACATTTTTTCCTACAAAAATATGTGCATTTATTTTGTTTTTCTAAAAAGGTGAGGTTATCCTTTAATCTTTTCTTTTTTTTATCTGCACAGAATCATGAATGGATAAAATCTGTTTTTTTATATAAATCTGTGTCTCACTTGGAGAGATTTCTGTCTCTGTCCTGTCTTGGACACCACAGTCATGGAGAGAAGAGTAGGCGAATAGGTACATGCCCACAAATGGGTACATGCCCGTGCACGTAACGAAAATCCTACTGAGAGTTCAACCTTCCGTCCGTTAAGAAAAACTTTGTACATTTGACAATGTACATGAAAAATAGATTTATGTGAAATACATTCATATAGTCAGTAACATGGGTGTCACTTGTGTTACCAGTCTGGTAACTCAGATGTTAGGAAGTGTAAACCCTAATAATTAACGTCCCTATTGATCCCTTTTGGTCTGTTAAATATACCATTGGAAGCACTGTGATATACCTGTTTGATGAATGCAGAAAAAAACTGTTGATCATGCAAAGAAAACTCAGAGCTGTCCTGTGTCCTCTGCATACCTAGTCTTACCAACGTGAAAAATTGCAATAAATTATGCCTCTTAATGAATAACGTTGCTTGCTAGAGCCAATTTCCAGGTTCAGGGTAAGTCCTGAACCAAAATACTGTAAGGCACCATTCAAGGATGGCAAGCCACCCCCCTGCTATTGCCTTTTCCTTCCTTATAGCCAACTGTCAGCCGCCGAACACTGTGCTGTCCATTATGACATGCTACACAGTAAGTGCTCCCTAACTGGAGGTTCAAGAAAGCTGCACTGAGGGATCTGGAGCAGGATGATATTGAAATGGACAGTGCAATGTCTACCAGAATAGAGAGTCCTTTTTTTTTTTTTTTTTTAAGGGGAATACACAAAAAGCATACTTCTGATAGATCAATGGGTACTTTTCTGTACTTGCAACTTCTTTTAAAAGGACTAAAGCACATTTAGCTCAGATGATGTAACATCACTTTTTCCTATAAAAATCAAGCTTAGCATTGACAGCCAGCCCCACTACCTTCCTCATGCTTTCAGATATTGAAAAATATGGCTGA
Source organism: Staurois parvus (assembly GCF_062004578.1). Taxonomy (NCBI): domain Eukaryota; kingdom Metazoa; phylum Chordata; class Amphibia; order Anura; family Ranidae; genus Staurois; species Staurois parvus. The sequence continues at coordinate 8,271,555 of NW_028317886.1, forward strand.
TTTTCACATTAAGTAAACAAGGAAGTTAAATTAGCTGGAGTAAGCAAATCCAAGCTCAGATTGTACAAGAAAAGTAAGAACCTGCGTATCACTTTGCCTATATCACCTCCCACCTCACCGACAACAACCTTACTGACCCTCTACAGTCTGGCTTTCGCTTACTACACTCCACTGAAACTGCCCTACTAAAACTCACTAATGATCTACTAACTGCTAAAACCAATGGCCACTACTCCGTACTTTTACTACTTGACCTCTCTGCGGCTTTTGATACGGTTGGCCATCCCCTCCTCCTCAAAAAACTCCACTCTCTTGGTCTCAGAGACTCTGTTCTCTCCTGATTCTTCTCCTATCTATCGCAGCGCTCCTTCAGTGTTACCTATAACGCTGCCTCTTCCTCTTCACTCCATCTTTCTGTAGGGGTCCCTCAAGGATCTGTCCTTGGACCCCTTCTCTTCTCCATCTACACCTCCTCCCTTGGTCACTTGATAAACTCCCATGGCTTTAAGTACCATATCTATGCTGATGACACACAAATCTATCTTTCTAACCCTCACTTCACCCCTTCAGTCTCCTCTCGCATTACTAACCTGCTAAGTGACATATCGGCATGGACGTCACTCCACTTCCTAAAACTCAATCTTTCCAAAACTGAGCTCTTAGTATTCCCCCCAGCCCGATCAATAACACAGTCATCAGTCCCTCCCCTCATGCCAGGGTATTAGGTGTACTCCTATACTCCCATCTGTCCTTTCACCCCCAAATCCAATCACTGTCCAAATCTTGTAGACTTCACCTCCTCAACATCTCCAAGATACGCCGTTCCTAACCTCGGAAACCACTAAGCAACTTATTCACTCCTTTGTTATCTCTCGCCTTGACTATTGTAACTCCCTCCTCATTGGCCTACCTCATCGCAGGCTATCCCCTCTTCAGTCTATCATGAATGCTGCTGCCAGACTTGGTAACCGTTTTGTATCTGCCACCCTTTTCTGCCAATCACTCCACTGGCTTCCCATTGCCCAACGGATAAAATTCAAAACATTAATAAGGTATAAAGCCATTTATAACTCTGCCCCAAATTACATCAACAATCTTGTCTCTAAATATCACCCAAACCGTACTATCTGCTCCTCGCAAGACCTCCTGCTCTCTAGCTCCCTTGTCTCCTCCTCCCATGCTCGTCTCCAGGACTTTTCCAGAGCTTCCCCTATCCTCTGGAACTCTCTACCCCAATGTATCAGACTATCGCCTGTTCTGCTCACTTTTAGGCGATCTCTGAAAACCTCTCTCTTCAGGGAAGCCTATCCTGCTCTCAGCTAATAATGGAATCTTCTACTCTTCCAACTAGTACATCCCCCACAGTTACTACCTTTTGTACCACTAGCCCCTCCCTCCTAGATTGTAAGCTCCAAGGAGCAGGGCCCTCCTTTCCCTCTTGTATTATTATTATTATTATACAGTATTTATAAAGCGCCAATAGTTGAGAGATAGATTTGTGTGTCGTCGGCATAGAGGTGGTAGTTGAAGCCGTGAGAGTGTATGAGTTGGCCAAGGGAGGAGGTATAGATGGAGAAGAGAAGGGGCCCGAGGACAGAGCCTTGAGGGACCCCAACAGAGAGGGGGAGTGAGGGGGAGGAGGTAGCATTATAGGTAACGCTGAAGGAGCGTTGTGACAGGTAGGATGAGAGCCAGGAGAGAGCAGAATCTCTGAGGCCGAGGGAGTGTAGTTTTTTGAGGAGGAGGGGGTGGTCGACTGTGTCGAAGGCAGCAGAGAGGTCAAGGAGTAGGAGCACTGAATAGTGGCCATTAGCTTTGGCGGTTAGCAGGTCGTTGGAGAGTTTGAGTAAGGCAGTTTCGGTGGAGTGTAGGGGACGGAAGCCGGACTGTAGGGGATCGAGGAGGTTGTTGCCGTTGAGGTGAGAGCATAGGCGGGTGTAGACTAGGCGCTCGAGGAGTTTAGATGTAAATGGGAGCAAGGAGATGGGTCTGAGGTTGTTCGGGTCATTGGGGTCCAGGGAGGGCTTTTTAAGTATGGGGGTGATGTGTGCATGTTTCAGAGGGGAGGGGAAAGTGCCGGAGGAGAGGGAGAGATTGAAGATGTGGGTGAGGGAGCGTACGATGGAGGGGGAAGGAGGTCGTAGGAGTTGTGAGGGGATAGGGTCGAGGGGGCAGGTGGTGAGGCGGGCATCAGAGAGGATCTTGGAGACTTCCTCGATGGTAGTAAGGTCAAAGGTGCGGAGTGTGGGGGGAGCCTCAGTATGAGGAATGTAGGGTGGGGTGTATTGAACTGTATTGTTGCTGTATTGTCTCCCGTTATATTGTAAAGCGCTGAGCAAACTGTTGGCACTATATAAATCCTGTATTATAATAATGATATATCTCTGAATCTACTGAACCCTTTGAGATGTGGGTTTCCTCTCAATGTATTGTAGATAGTGGAAAACCAAGAGAGGATAGGGGGAAAAAAAACATAATGCATTACCCAGGACTAGAATTTAGATTCTACAACACCAGTTCTACCGTGTGCAATGTGATAATTCATGGTATTATTCTAGAAGATCTTCCTGTCCAAATTTGCATGCACTCAAGGAATACCTGGGACTCAACTGATGCTCGGCTCTCTGCATTTAGCCCACTGCACAGTGGACCAGATTAGCTTACAGGCATTAACCTACATGGCCAAAGTAACGTTCAAAGAGTTCAACAAACTTGAACTCCAAATTACAGCAGCCAAATCAAAGCTTTCTAAATGCAGAGAGAAGTAGCAGGGCTCAGTCATTCTCTGAGCTGCTAAGCACCCTTATAGAAGTTAACATTTTAAAAAAATATATTTTGAGACCAGAATAGTTAAAACCAGCACCCGAAGTCAGCTTTGTGTCAGTTACGTCGACTACCATTTAATTCTCGTCATCTTATTCTCAACATGGCTTTGTGGTAGGTACCGAAACATTAATATGTTGCTAAGCAACCCGAGTTCTACAGATAGCTGAATGTCAGCTACTCTAGTTATCTCCAACAACAGAGCTGTAAAAAACCAAATGGTAATATTTTCTAATTAAATGCTAACAACATGGTACTATCATCTGATGGTAACAGACATAAGGACATCACACCTCCGAACCAGCTGCAATGTATGTATCATATATACACCATACAATATAGAGTCAGTACTTCAGTGTGACCAAATGTTTTGAAGGATCACAAGCAATTACTTAGACTTAATTCAAAGAAACTGAATTGTGTCATATTGTTGGTGGGAGGACTTGTTAATTGACTACTGACAGGCACATACAAACACAGTAAGTGTTTTGTTATCACCTATTAAAAGATTCAAATATATATGTCTATTTGAAAGCCTAGAAAAATATATGTATACACTGCTCCAATTGTTATGTTGATGTACATACAAAAAAAAGACAAACCTTTTCCTAGAAAAGCAAGTAGTATCTTAAAAGCTTTTATGTGTGTTTAAAAAAAAAAAAGGAACTAAAATTAAACACTTGTTGATCAACTGTGGTAAATAACTTGCTACATGCTTGGACAGTTGTCTTCTTTCAATGAACTTTATTACAATATATAGAAGAAAGTAGCACTCTTATAGAAACACTGAGAAAATAGAACCAGTGACCAATCACTATTCATCTTTCAGCAGCTTAGACTGAGCAGACTAATGAATATGGTTTCTAACTGGCTGTTGTGGGTCACTGCACTCTGCACAGACCTCTCATAGTAAAGAGAGACCATTGCCTGGACACTTAACCATCATCTTTTCTCTAGATTTAATAGGTTCTATATTAAATGCCGGAAACAATGCCTCATACCCAAAAACGAACACAATTTGTTTTAGTTTCCCAAATAAACACTTAAAGAGAGCAAGTGTATGGAACACAAATGTATAGATACATCATGACATTCAGAATAAGAATTAGGATTTCTAAGGCAGATTTCCATGTTGGTTGTGTACTGTTCTGCTTGTTAATGAACAAACAGGACAGATTATATTTTTAAATTGCGGATAAGGCTGGCCATAGACGGGCCGTTTATTGGCTGAATTGTCGGCCTATAAACGAAAAATCAGTCGGTGTTGTTGCCGATGCTGCCACCAATGTCCACGAAAAACGGTAGTTTTTCGTGGATTTTCCAGCATGGCCGATAAAAATAAGCGAGAAGATCCGCAAAAAACAGCCGACGGGCTGGCCCCACTAATGGCGTGAATATCAGCCATTTTTTCGTGCGGATGAAAATTCGGCCAATAAACGACCCGTCTATGGCCTGCATAATCCTCAACTAAGGTACCTTCTCAACATTTCCAATCATGAATGTCTTTCCTCAAGGCAACCAAGCAAAGGTTGTGAAATGAGTCTATTACCTTGTGTATATAACAGACAAAAGAGTACACATGATATGCATGGATTACAAATGTATTTATAAAATGCCTGTAAACATTTGTAGAAAAAAAAAAAAAGATTTTATGTAACAGAAGTTTGAAAAAAAACAAAACCGTTCTAACTTTCCAAATAGTTAATTTTCCAAATAGTTACTACCTATGCAAGTTACTTCCAAAAATCATTATGTGACAAAACCACATTTAAAAAGAAGTTCTCTGCAATGCTGCATTACAGCAGTCATGTGACCGGATCAGCTTGCCTGAAAACACTGTTCATATCCTCAACAATCACACCCGCTTTAAAGGAGACGTGTGAAAGCAGATCTTTTGATTTAATGACCTGTATTGTATTGAGGCAAGACAGCCACCAGTGTCACAAGAGTGCTGCTGGATGGGGAAAACATTCAAATCAAAACACCACATGCCACTGTTTGTGCCCCAGCCCACAGCATTCACCAGTTTATCTTCATATTCTGTTATCCCTCCCTGACCCACTACACAGCCAGGGAAACGTGACCACACGACAACCACATGATGCGCCATGCCAATTACTGCATTCCTAATGCAGATCTATTTCATTTATGTATGCCAAGACAACACCAAAATTACAAGCTGGGCAACGGACTATGAACAGTGTAGGGCTCAGAGGCCCGCTACTTTTCGGCCAATCCAGTTTCACTTATTTTAGCTCAAAAGTAGTTTTGGTGTTCTGCCTATGTACGCATTTCGAACAAACATGGGGATTACTGTGTGACAAAAGTGGAGCTGACTCATGGGATCAATTATAACGCAAGAGAACAATCTACTTAACCCTTGTTGTACCAAAGACCAGAAAAAAAACCCCACTAAATCAAAGATTAAACCACCCCATATTATACAGTTATCTCAGCAGAGGTTAAACGCCACCAGGGGTATTATCTAACCTAGCTAGAAATTAAACAGTTAAATGAAGCAGAATTAAATATATGCTCATGCTTTGGGAGAAAGATAGGATGCATGCTGTAGGTACCATATCTACTCAAGCTATGCAATTTTATTGCCATCACCATAGAAACCTGTAATTATCACCCTTGGTGAAGGCACAATGTTTTTCATTAAAACTTCAATTTGTGACGAACTACAAATGTGCAACTTACAATTACAAATGTGATAAATATAGAAACACAAATTTGCATGGAATATATGCACAAAATCGAATGGCACAAGAGCATACAAAATTCTTAACAAATGTATGTAAATACATACTGTTCTTCTGCTGATTAGAACATAACTCCTTTTAAATTACTATGAAAATTAAGACATTTGGGATACTCTGTTGCTAAGGAAACAGAAAAGGAAATGCTTGAAATTAAGTAGAGGCTCACAATCAACATGTACCAGCTGCTGTCATTTGCAGCCTGCTATTGTAAATCCGAGTTTCAGAGTATAGCGTCATAAATTACAAAAGAAATGACGGAAATTTCATTCTGCTGAGCACTTTTCACAATAACTTTCATTCCACACAAAGCACAGACAAATAACCATATTTATTTATGAAATGCCACATGCCAAACATCAAATACTTACATAGTGTTTCTCCTGCTGGCCCATAATTCCATGGCTAGATGAGAATGCAAGAGGTTTCATAATGAGGTAAAAGAGGCTAGGATGAATTTAAACATGGTGTGTGAATTTCTGAAGAGCAGCGGCAATCACATCCACAGACATGCAGAAGAAGACACAGGCAGGCAAGGAGGACAATCTTAAAATCATCCGAGGCAGAGAAAGGGAGAACGTGCCAGGCAGCAGTGGAAAATCGCTCAGCTCTGAATGCAGTGTAGCAGTCCTCACAGCAGCATCTGTCTCCATGTTTTACAATGCTGGGAGACCCAGCATCTCTGTATGCAAAGTGACTAATGAAATCTTATCCATCCAGCATTCTTTTAGAGAAGCAAGACCATAGCTGAAACTGAAGAATAGGAGGAAAAGAAAAAGAGAAGTGGAGGAGGAGGAGGAGGAGGAGGAGAGGGGGTGGATTGGAAGTGGTGGGGGTGAGGGGTGAAGGGAGAAGGGAAAAAAAAAAAAAACTAAAATGGCTGACCGCCCACAGAGTCCTTTCCAAAAAGGCTTAATATTGTATTGGATTAGTCAGAGTAGAAGCCAGCCCTCAGTGAGCAGCCAAGCATTGCAAACACAGGATTCCGGCTTCATTTGGAAATGCAGGTTTTACAGATACTCGCCCTTTCAATCTGACATGCACAGACATACAATGATGTGGTAGAGGAGAATGTATGTATGTGTGGATGGGAGGGGGGCTCCAGGCAGCTCCTCCCTGGATGCTAAAGATGCAGTGTGATCAGTGACCAGTGCTCTCTGCTATGCTCAGCTACCCCAAGTTTTCCCAATTAATCATAGCTGGGCGACACTAACGGACATTGCGCTATACCATGACTGTCCCCCCTTGCATCCAACAAGCATATCTCTAACCCCAAAGCACACTAGCATTACGGTAATGCACAAACACACAAATACAAGCCCCCCTCCTCTCTAATACCCAGAGTCAGAATGTAATACGCCAATATAATTACATTATTGTGCTTACTTTGTGGGACCATGGCTGCAGGCAGTTGGCATAGCAACGCACAAGGAAAGCCATTTCCTGGGTAGCGAGAAGGCTTCCTTTTCTAAATAAGAAATAAATTCCTCTTAGGAAGGGATCGGCATTGCTGCTTCCTGCCGAAAAAAACAAGTGACTGCAGTATGTTCTGCTAACCTGCACAGGCACAGATGATGTGCAAGGCTAGTGATGTAACTGTAAGCAGAATTCTCCCCTTAGTGTCTTCGCTGCTCATATTCTGAAATATTCAACTCACATGAAAGGCGCATTCCTCCAGGATCGCCCCCTCACGTTCTTAACTCTTTCAGTCGTTTAAGGTAGTAAAAATGGACAAGACAGAGGCAGCCTTCGGTCGGTGCTATAGCAGCTTTTAGAGGGTGGGATTCCAGAGAATACTGGCTCCTAATCAGTCCAATGAAGTCAAAGTAATAAGCAGAACCAAATGACAAATCATCCAAAAAGGTGCTCCCTGATAATAATCCCCCACCTCCTCCTCCACATACAAGTGTGGCACACCCATGCTCTGACACTGCATTGGCACAGTCTAGGAAGACCACATCACTATGCCCTGCAACAGCTAGGAATGCCCTTCAGCAGGGAAAAGGTTAAACAGCTCTTACCTTGCTGACTTCACATCTGACTCACTCCCACAGACTCACAAAATAAAAAAAACCTCCATTTAATATTCAGCAGCAACAGTACTGCATGGCAGTGTGGCATTTTATTTGGGCTGTCAATGGCAGCACATGGGAAAATTGTACAAGAGACGGAAGCTGTGCAATGTAATACGGTAACAGAGCTTAACATGGGCCCTCCTTATTAATTAGGATTCTGCCACCAAGCATGAAAGCATAGTGCCACCGCTTTTAATGTCCTTCCACCTACATCCTTGTAATGTTGGAGCTTTTATAGGCTCTGGAGATGCCCCATAAAACAAGCCTGAAAACAGGGCTCTAAATGCAAAGAACTTGCTAGCAGTTAATTTTTAAGGTGTGCACCAAGGACAAACCACACTTTATGTAGATATTAGAGGACATGCAGATCTGAAAGTGACAACTAGGTTTTTGGATTACTTCCATGAACACCATGCCCATGGAAGCATTTAAACCTCTACTTGCGATACCGGTAACAACAATCAACTGAAAGCAAAGAGTACAACTAAACTCAAAACCAAAAATGTCATCTATATTTCCAGTCCTTAGGTGGGGCGCATCTGTGCTATTTTTTTTCTTTTTACTTTAAATTTCATCTGATGATCCTGCCAATAAGACATTTACTCATATATGATGATAATATTCTCTCACCAGACTATGCTGTCACACCAGATCAATTAGTATCACTGAAAACTTCCCAAAACTCATCTCCATAACATAGGGGAAAGTGTTCTGTAGTTCATAGACAAAACTGGAAAGACCATTAACTGATAACACAGGCTGAGAGTGCAGGACATTTGCAGCTCACAATATTTCTGGCAGGATCAACAGTTAATATTTTGCACTTACTGAACAGAAATAACAAAACACTGCAAGGGTTAACTGCTAGTCTAAGGGAAAGTCCATTTAACTTACCTGATCCTCCACTCCCCCAGCAGATGGCCCTCTATCACACTCTGGTGATAGATTGTCTCTGTGTCATTTTGCCCAATTCAGGGCTATGGATCCTGCATCACTCTTGGTGATGTCAGAACCTTACCTGTTGATGCATGGGGGAGAAGACACTGCAGGGACCGATCTAGCTGTAGAGGATTGGGTAAGCAGATCTTCTTTAATATGTTTCTAGACTTAAATAAGCAATTAATCCTTGCAGTTTGGGTGCAGCACCACTGCAAGGGATATCTTTTGGGTCCCCCAGTCCCAGAACTGGGAGAAGGGAGTAAATAAAAGTTCATTGCTTACATATAATTTAATAAGACCAATTAAATGTCCGTTCTCATTCTATAACCCGTTAGAGAGGAAAGAACTTAGAATATGTTTAGATGCTAAGTGGGCAAAAGCAATACTATGGACTTTTTTTCACTTTCCTAATCCAAAAGAGCTACTGTATATACTCGAGTATAAGCCGAGTTTTTCAGCACATTTTTTGTGCTGAAAAACGCCCCCCTCGACTTATACTCGAGTCAACGTCTGCAGGGGGCTGCTGTCTCTTACCTGGCTCCGGTCCCACGACGATCCGGTATAGGAAGCGCGGCTGCTCCTTCATTCGGTACATCCACTGGATGTTCGTGCGGCTGCTCGGCTCCGCCTTCTCACCGGTGATTGGCCGCCAGAACTGTAGCTCAGGAAAGGCACACAGGCGGCCAATCACCGGCGAGGAGGCGGAGCTGAGCGGCCCCGCGAAAATCGAGTGAAGGAGATGCAGGTAAGTGTGCCGTGCTTAGGTGCTGCTGCAACCACATGCAGCAGCACCATACTGGAACAGGGGTCAGCAAGTGTCAGTGGGAGGAATAGTGCCCCGTCATTGGTGTCACTGATACCAATGATGGGGCATTATTCCTCCCACTGACACCAACGATGGGGCACTTTTCCTCCCCCCCACTGACACCAACGATTGGGCACTATTCCTCCCCCCCCCCCCACTGACACCAATGATGGGGCACTATTCCACCCCCCACTGACACCAATCATGGAGCAGTATTCCACCCCCCACTGACACCAATCATGGGATACTATTCCTCCCCCCCACTGACACCAATGATGGGGCACTTTTCCTCCCCCCCACTGACACCAATGATGGGATACTATTCCTCCCACTGACACCAATGTTGGGACACTATTCCTCCCACTGACACCAATGATGGGACACTATTCCTCCCACTGACACCAAAGATGGGGCACTATTCCACTGACACCAATAATGGGGTGCTATTCCCCCCACTGATACTAATGATGGGGCACTATTCCTGCCACTGATACCAATGATGGGGCACTATTCCTCCCACTGACACCAATGATGGGGCGCTATTCCTCCCACTGACACCAATGATGGGGCGCTATTCCTCCCACTGACACCAATGATGGGGCGCTATTCCTCCCACTGACACCAATGATGGGGCGCTATTCCTCCCACTGACACCAATGATGGGGCGCTATTCCTCCCACTGATACCAATGATGGGGCACTATTCCTCCCACTGACACCAATGATGGGGCACTATTCCTCCCACTGACACCAATGATGGGGCACTATTCCTCCCACTGATACCAATGATGGGGCACTATTCCTCCCACTGATACCAATGATGGGGCACTATTCCTCCCACTGATACCAATGATGGGGCACTATTCCTCCCACTGACACCAATGATGGGGCACTATTCCTCCCACTGACACCAATGATGAGGCACGATTCTTCCCACTGGTGTTCCCACCCTCGGCTTATACTCGAGTCAATAGTTTTTCCCAGTTTTTTGTGGTAAAATTAGGTACCTCGGCTTATATTCAGGTCGGCTTATACTCGAGTATATACAGTACATTATGCTATTTATTTTTATTCTTTCTCCTGAACACAGCTAATGTAACAGCAGATAGGGGCAAATGCATAGGATGAGAACAGCTACTCTGCACAGCCAGTAATGAGAACCGGGGAAAGTTCTACACAAAGCACACTTTAGTGATAAACCAACCTATGCAGTCTGAATATGATGGAATCACCTCAGTTTCTGCTGGAATGACTGCCAAGCTGTGTTCCTACCAAGCTCATAAAGGACCTCACCAAAAACTAACATAGTAAACCATAGTTTTCAAACTGTGCATGTTCTGTCTAAAATAATGATCCAATCTCTCAGCACTTGTACTAAACATTTATGTACAATTTGGCGTAAAGGTACCCCCATAAAACAAGTCCAGTTTCAGGCTCCATGCACACTGGGTGTTTTAATAACGCTGGTAACGTTGGCTGTGTAAAGTCACGTTTAAAACGTGACTTTTTCAACGTTTAGCGTTTTTGCATTAGTGTTTAGCCATGTTTATTACCGAAATTATTTTTATTTTTTTGCTAAAAAAAAAAGTTCAAAAACATTGGTTTGCTGCGTTTTACCACTTTTTGCCACATTTTTCAGCATTAGAGCGTTTTTACAGTTAAAAAATTCCTCCAGAAACCCACTAGTTCTGGGGTTTTTTCCAGCCAAAAAATGACCCTGCCAAAAAAAGCTTATTACAGTCTATGTGTGCTTGGACACACAGGATAACATGGTCGGGAGTTTACTGGCTGTAGAAACAAAAAATGCCAAAAGCCAAAAACAGCAGCTTTAAAAATATCCAGTGTGCATGAGGACTTATAGTTGCAATTATTTTGTCTTCCATGACACCATATTTGTACCTAAAAGTAAATTGCAGGCCATTGTGTTCACTGGTTGAAATTACACTTTCTCTTGAAACTAGCTAGCACACAGGGCAGGGTTAAGGATGCACCGGTAATGTTTTTTTTGTTTTTTTTCTTAATCGGCGAGTACCGCTCCTTTCAGTCAAGTACTCGGCGATATTGAGTACAGATACTTTACGATGTGATTTGCGTTAATGGACGCAAATTGCAATGCAAAGAATAGCATGTGATTCCTGTCCCAATCGCATGCGTCTTCCCCATTGCTCCTGTGCAAACCCATGCTTGTCATAGCCCAAGTTAACAAAGGAGGAAACCTCCTCACAGACATCCAAATGCTGAGTGTCAGTGGTAGGAGCAGCGATGACAGTAGGTTGCAGTGATGACCATTTGGGCTAGGCAGCATCTGATTGGTTAGCAGCAGACCAATCAGATGCTGTCTAGCCCAAACTGTCATCGCTGCAAAGAGAGGAAAGAAAGCAGCGGGGATTTGAAATCCCCGCCGCTTTCTCTCCTCTCCTACCACTGACACTCAGCATGGGATTGGTGCAGGGAGGTTTCCCACACCGCTCCTGTGTGAACTCGGGCTATGACAAGCCTGGGTTCACACAGGAGCTTTGGGGAAACCGCATTCTATTTGGACAGGAATCACATTCCTGTTCAAATCGCATGCTAATCTTTGTGGTGTAATTTGCATCCATTAACGCAAATTGCACTGCAAAGTATCGGTTAAGCAAGGTATTGGTAGTATTTTCACAAGTACTCATGAAAATACTCAGTATCGATATTGGTGCATCCCTAGCTATAGGTCTGCCAAAGAGTTGTGTTAGGGTATGCTACAGAATACAAAACTGTAAACTTCCATGATAGATTTGATCTATTATAACCTCCAATAAAATGCTAAAGTGTGCCTCTGTCCACCCTGGAAACAGGGTTCTAAGCAAGCACACCAATTTTATGCCAGTTATTCTCAGAATTAATACCACTTCCAGGGCTTTAGCTGTGGAAGCTTCCATTGCTGGATGGGAGCCTCAGCTAATATGAGTTGAGCTGTGAACAGTGCTTCCAAGATAGGATTAGCAATTTGTTGCAAGGACTGACTTTCTGAAAACAAAGAAAACAGTGACCCCTGTTTTAAGATAAACTGCAGTGCTAATTATTGCCCTGAAACCATACACTGAAGGAGTATATGATAGACATGTAGCCGTCCTATAGTGCATATAAACAGCCAGTTTTAATATTTACAACACACAGATGTTAAACTAGTAAAACACATGAAACCCGTGCCCAGCTGTAGGTAAGCATGAGGAAAAGGCAGGGTGGTGGCTCACACAAAACAATCTGCTGGTGCCGGAAATCTGTTTCCTTCCACACATTTTAATTGTAAAAAATGTACGCAAAGTTTTCCTGTTGAGTTAGAGCCTCTTCCATAGTATACAACCAAAGACCAAACTAACAAGAATATAGTTATCGTTGTGTCCAGGTTCAAGACAGAAACATAATAGTCCAAAGTTTAATGCTTTAACCACTTGAGCTCCTGAGGATTTACCCCCCTTAATGACCAGGCCTCCTTTTACTACTCGGCGCTGCACTAATTCAACTGATAAATGCGCTGTCATGCAATGCTGCACTGAAACGAAATTTATGTCCTTTTTTTCACACAAATAGAGCTTTCTTTTGGTGGTATTTGATCACCTGTGCACTTTTTATTTTTCATGCTATAAACAAAAAAAGGCCAAAAATTTTGAAGAAAAACAATATTTTTTACTTTCAGCTATAAAAAAATATATAGTAAACGCAAAGTTGGTTATAAATTTAGGCCAAAATGTATTCTGCTCCATGTTTTTGGTAAAAAAAAAAATCCCAATAAGTTTATATTGATTGCTTTGTGTGAAAGTTATAGCGTCTACAAACTATGGTATAGATACTGCAATTTACGCCATTTTTTTGCTATACAGCGCTGCGCTAGTTTAACGGACAATTGCGCGGTCATGCAATATGGTACAGAAATGAAATTTACACCCTTTTTTTCCCCAGAAATTGAGCTTTCTTTTGGTGGTATTTGATCGCCTGTGCGGTTTTTATTTTTTGCGCTATAAAAAAAAAGGCTGACAATTTTGAGGAAAAAAAACAATACTTTGGACATGGGCGGCATGTGGTTGAAAGAGAAGTAAGGGTTTCTATTTTTTCCCCAGTTATACTTACCTAGGTGGATGCAGCATCTGTCCATCGCCAGCTCTAAGTATGAGAACTCAGTGATCACATGACCGCTGATCTCTTACAGCCTCTCTGAGCATAGAGCCGTGACTGTCAGTCACTGCTGTCTGACTCAGCCTCCCCAGCACTCACTGGAGCGCTGGGCCATGGGAGGGTAAGGGAGCGGCTGGCTCAGGCTCTCAGGGGCTTGCTGAGGGGCTAAGCCAGGTGCCGCTCCAGACTCTGGGATGGATCCCGACTTTAAAGTCGGGATCTTTCTCCAGCCTTGACCAGCTGCGTGATGTCAGCCGACAGTGGGATTTAGCCCACTGTCAGCTTAAGCCGGGTCATAGGAGTGCAGAACAAACTGCACCCCTGTGATCCACAGAAGTACAGCCAAAAGAGCTTTAGCTGTACTTCTCCTTTAAATCAACATTCATACTTAGGCTGGCTAAATGACTAAATAATAAAAATGAATGCTGCCAATTGTAAGTATAAACTTGGCTTTTTCTGATCTACAAGAAGGTGATAATAGCTGTCTCCAGCAATAAGAGATGCTTGTTATTTTGAAGATACATTTTTCAGATGGCTGGTAAGTCTCCTCAAAAGCAGACTCAATATTTGACTCTTCTATGCAAAAGAGTGAAGGAGGGAGGCATCAGTGTCACCACATGGGAAGAATAGTGACAGAGGAACTGAAAGAGGAATTTGGTTCCAAATGAGCAAAAGGAGGGAGCTATGGGATAAATGTATTAAAGGATAAGTTCACCTTTCGTAAAATGCTACCCATAACAAGGGTGTAACATGTATGGATCAGACCCGCCCGTTTTCACAGCTATGACCCCCCCCCAACCTGTCAAATGTTTGTTAAAAAGGCAGCTGTGCAGGGCTCCGCCTTCCCGGCTACCTCACTCATTCACGGTCCTTTGTGAATGAGAGACTACAAGTCCTGACAGCTTTTGCAGCTATTGGCTTGTAGTCCTCAATGAACTACCACTAGCACCATGGTAGTTCATTCATTCTTCCTGTTAGTATATCTGATTGCTCGTACATCCCATATGGGCAAGCAGATATACTAACAGATCTGCAGAAGACCTGCATGGCACCAGCGATCTTCTGATTGCTGGTGCAATACTTTACAGGCTCCGGCAGACAAAAACAATAAATGCACATTTTTTTACCTGCAAAGAAAAGTGCATTTAATATTTTTTTACTAAAAGGTGAACTTATCCTTTAAAATGTATGGTGAAATAAGAAATGCATAGGGCTTTACATCACTTATCTAGCACTTGGAGAGACTGCTCGTCTTTTGGAACCAAATTCCTCCTTCAGTTGGGCTTCTTTTCGTTATGTGCATAGATCAGTTTTCTTTCCCTGACTCTTTGTTCCCCAACCCCTCCCAGCAACATGTTAATGAAATAAAACCTGGTTTTCATTACATACCTTATTTTAAACCCAGTGACATCATCTCTAGGTCTTTGTGCTTCTCTATGCACTGCATGCAGACCATGGATGGTGAGAGGCGCCAGTAGTGTGCTGTACATAGTATTCTAAATAGGAAGTTGTAACGCCTATATGTAATGCTGAGTATTCTACACTGAACTGAAATCTAATTAATTAAAATAGTGGGCCTGGGACGGAAAAGATGGGGAGGAAAGAGCGAGATGATGCTGGATATCCTCCAGCCAGGAAATTAAGTGGGCTTTATCTACATTGCTGCAGCTTAAAATGCACAATGTGGGGAGTTCACAGTGTGCAGTGAAATAAATTAGCAATTTCAGAACAGGAGAAGTGTCTGTAAAACTGTGCAAGGCAGACAGTAAGGCTGGAGTCAGGCATAATTATTGCATTCTTTGTTTTTAAATGCTGCTTTTTTAAAATAACAATTGTGAAAGAAGCACTATGGGTTTTACACATAATTTTTTGTGTATCAGTATTTTGTGGTCACATATTTTGGAGCATGGCAGAGGTGTGTCCTTTTCCTTCATGTTAAAAGGAGTCCCTTTTTGGGATTTCATAACGTTGGGAGGTATGTAATTTTGGAAATTTCAAAAACAAGTCTGCCACACTAATAACCAAGGCTCTACTGCTGCAGTGATCACCACTGGCTTCCTGGTCCTGTGCCAAGGAACTGCCCTCTTGAATTCTGAAAACAGGAGGTTGGTAGCTCAGTGGTAACTCCTGTGTTCCCAATGCAACAGGGCAGCTACTCGGCATGGGACCAAGAAACTAGATCACTGAAGCAGTGATGCCTTCTACAGTGTGCCAGCTTCTAGGTTGCAGACAACCTGCATATTTTGCCTGGCCATATTAGAGGGATGTTTCATTCACAAATATTCTACCAAAAATGCATAAAGAGTACCGAGACAAGGTAGTTTTATATTATCATGAAACCTTTTTCAATAATCTTCCACTAAGAGAAATGTTCTTGGTTGCTAAAGATTACAGGATTTCAAACCCAATGGTGCAGCAAAGGGAAGAGGCAACACCAGTTTCAGTATCCATCGACATAATTTCAGTAATCTTTAACAGACAGATACAAATACACATTGCAAGGAACAATGTCACCATTACTAATTAAATAACTACACGGTCAGTTTCCTGTCTGTACTGCCTGTCTGAGAACATCACCTGAGGCTGGTTATAGTGTAGATAATTGACTGCTAGGGTGGGGGTAGGGGCCGTTTTCTGTACGTTTACTGCATGACCCCATTCTAAATTCAAAGCTTCAGGCTACCTAAAAAAAAAAAAAAAAAAAAAAAAAATGTCCTCCAATGTCACTGCACCCCCTAAAAAACTGCCAACAAAACAGGACAATTTTCAAATGTACGTATAATACGTTGTAAATCATTTTATGTGGCTGGTACAGTGGTTGGTTTTTGTCATTTGTTATATAAAAACAGTACAAGATACACTGTAACTGCCCCGCACACATCATTTATTTATTTCAGGTACTTATATAGCGCCATCAATTTACGCAGCACTTTACATATATATTGTACATTTACATCAGTCCCTAATCCTCAAGGGGTGTACAATCTAAGGTCCCTAACTCACATTCATACATACACATAGTAGGGCCAATTTAGAGAGAAGCCAATTAACCTACCAGCATGTCTTTGGACTACATATACACTATTACTGATAAATCTGCCAATAACAACTAACTACAACTGCAATATGCACACCTGCAAGCTTAAAAATCTTTTTTCATCTACAAGAGTTTGCAGCATCAAAACCATGTAGTGTGCATGGACACATAGGCTAACATGGAAGGGAGCTAGTGTCCTTCCCAACCAGTGCAGTTAGTGCCAGATTGCCCCCCATACTATCACAGTCACACTACAAGTCGCTATCCACCACCATTACTTATATAGTGTCTATACGGATTAGTATCTTGATCACGATCAGATGCACAAAAATTCAGCTTGGTTTTTCTAAAGACATGTAAAATACCTTTTGGCCTAAATTTATAAAGTAATTTGATTATATTAGGTATGTTTTATAACAAAAAGTAGAAAATATACTGAAAATGATAGAACAGCCCCATAACTGTTCATTTTTACAGTTTTTCCTATAAGAAAAAATATCTTCAAGACATTTTAGTGCTCCTTAATTCATTTTACTTTGTGGAGAAGGTGAAAAGCAAGGAGGGGGTAGTGGAGGGACTCTGGGGGGAAGGGGGGAGAGAAGGGAAAGGGATTCCCATGGTGAGGCCAAGGTATAGGAGGGGGGGGGGAATTGGGTGTGAGGATTCACCAGCGATTAGTTGCATAGTGAGATAAGAGTGAGTAGTATTATGGGGTTTGTTGGCATGGTTATTCAGAATATTTCTTCCTGGTTATGGAGTAAAGGATGTAAGATCCTCCATACACAAAGAATTTAATTGATTCTAGAAAACAGAGGGCACAGGGGCGTATTTCTATAGTATTGGGATGCACTCTCCTACAGCATTTAGCAAATGGATAAAAGACAGTCTTTGCAGTTTTTGATGGCAAGAGGGCTCACATATCTATTAATATATGCAAAAAATGTGTTGTGCGGTTTCTTTTAAAAAATTAAATGATAATCATTAACACATGTTAAATAAATACAAACACAAAGGTATACAATTTGTGCCATCCCACAAAGTAATAAAGTGACATAAAAGTCCCAACAATGTAATAAACAAGTGTTATCTTAAAATAAAACCCCTCCTAATTGAGCCATCAGTGCCACAAAAAAACCTATCGTATATACTCGAGTATAAGCCGACCCGAATATAAGCCAAGGTACCTAATTTTACCACAAAAAACTGGGAAAAACTATTGACTCGAGTATAAGCCCCATCATTAGTATCAGTGGGAGGAATAGTGCCCCATCGTTGGTGTCAGTGGGAGGAATAGTGCCCCATCGTTGGTGTCAGTGGGAGGAATAGTGCCCCATCGTTGGTGTCAGTGGGAGGAATAGTGCCCCATCGTTGGTGTCAGTGGGAGGAATAGTGCCCCATCGTTGGTGTCAGTGGGAGGAATAGTGCCCCATCGTTGGTGTCAGTGGGAGGAATAGTGCCCCATCGTTGGTGTCAGTGGGAGGAATAGTGCCCCATCGTTGGTGTCAGTGGGAGGAATAGTGCCCCATCGTTGGTGTCAGTGGGAGGAATAGTGCCCCATCGTTGGTGTCAGTGGGAGGAATAGTGCCCCATCGTTGGTGTCAGTGGGAGGAATAGTGCCCCATCGTTGGTGTCAGTGGGAGGAATAGTGCCCCATCGTTGGTGTCAGTGGGAGGAATAGTGCCCCATCGTTGGTGTCAGTGGGAGGAATAGTGCCCCATCGTTGGTGTCAGTGGGAGGAATAGTGCCCCATCGTTGGTGTCAGTGGGAGGAATAGTGCCCCATCGTTGGTGTCAGTGGGAGGAATAGTGCCCCATCGTTGGTGTCAGTGGGAGGAATAGTGCCCCATCATTAGTATCAGTGACACCAATGATGCGGCACTATTCCTCCCACTGACACCAATGACACTTGCTGACCCCTGTTGCAGTATGGTGCTGCTGCAGCCAGCATATGTGGTTGCAGCAGCACCTCTGCACTGCACACTTACCGGCTTTTCCCTCACTCAATTTTCGCGGGTCCGCTCGGCTCCGCCTCCTCACCCGTGATTGGCCGCCTGTGTACCTTTCCTGAGCTACAGTTCTGGCGGCCAATCACCGGTGAGGAGGCGGAGCCGAGCGGCAGGAGTGAGGGAGTGGCCGGAGTGACGGAAGGAGCAGCGCTTCCTGGATGGATCATCGTGGGAGCCAGGTAAGAGACAGCAGCCCTCTGCCCACCCCTGTACGCGCCCCCCTTGACGTTGACTCGAGTATAAGCCGAGGTGGCCGTTTTTCAGCACAAAAAATGTGCTGGAAAAACTCGGCTTATACTCGAGTATATACGGTATTCTTAAAAAGGGTCTGTGACTCCAAAAAGGTTAAAAACCACTGATCTAAAGTTTTGTGCCATCTAGTTAGTAGCTTATAAACAGATTCTTGGTTGTTGGACATTTGAGTAAGAGGATGGTGTCAATTTGGGTATGGGAGAGAGAGCAAGCAAGGTCACTTTCCCATTGCCATTTGTAGGATAGTGGTGAGTCGTTTTCTGAATCTTTCAAGACTGAGTGTGTCAGTGAAAGTTCTTGTCTAAAACTTGATCTTTTCAAAGGGAGTAGTAAGAAGAAACAGACTAGTGCATAATGAAAGAGTAATAGCCACATGTTGAGTTCTATTCCATACGCAGACTTAAAAATGCCTGATCAAGTTAGGCAAAGAAGGGCACATTTTAATATTAAGGACTGAAGGCCACGGTGGCTAAAACAGGTGTCACTGGGGAGGGGAGGAAATGTAAGGACACTGAATAAGTAATCAACCATACAGAAAAGGCATATTAATGGATGGTTTCTAAAATTGGACAGGAGTTGGACTTGTAGCCAGTGCCAAGTTTTGTTCCAGCAGTAGCCATTGCTTAGAGTTTTAATGAGAACTCAACTCCAAACTTCTTGCTAGGTAGGCCTCCTCATACCTGTGCTGATGGCCGACCTTCTGTGGTAGAATGCATCAGGCCAGCTGCTTCGCATATAACAGTGAAGTAGCAGTGAATACTTCAATGATATTCAGCTTTCAGGGGCATCGGCAGGTATTGTAAATGCACAGTTGCATTGGTCCAAGCTGGAATTCACCAAGGCAGCCTATTCACTTTGAATGGGCCACTGAAAGGCCTCAATGTATGAAAAACACTGACAATGTATATTGCAATGCTAGTGCATTCCTGTTATATATACCGTATTTTCCGGCGTATAAGACGACCCCCTACTTTTCCTGTTAAAATATAGGGTTTGAGCTATACTCGCCGTATAAGACTACCCCTCTTCCAACGCACACCAAATAAAAATTAAAAAACATCAGATTTGATTTCAATATGGTATGGTATTCCAATGATGGGGTGCTATTCCTCCCACTGACATCAATGATTAGGCACTACTCCTCCCACTGACACCAATGATGGGGCACTATTTCATCCACTGACACCAATGATGGCGCACTATTCCTCCCACTGACACCAATGATGGGACACTATTCCTCCCACTGACACCAATGATGGTGCCCCATCATTAGTGTCAGTGTGTGAGGAATAGTGCCCCATCATTAGTGTCAGTGTGTGAGGAATAGTGCCCCATCATTAGTCAGTGGGAGGAATAGTGCTCCATCATTGGTGTCAGTGGGAGGAATAGTGCTCCATCATTGGTGTCAGTGGGAGGAATAGTGCCCCATCATTAGTCAGTGGGAGGAATAGTGCCCCATCATTGGTGTCAGTGTGTGAGGAATAGTGCCCCATCATTAGTGTCAGTGGGAGGAATAGTGCTCCATCATTGGTGTCAGTGGGAGGAATAGTGCTCCATCATTGGTGTCAGTGGGAGGAATAGTGCCCCATCATTAGTCAGTGGGAGGAATAGCGCCCCATCATTGGTGTCAGTGGGAGGAATAGCGCCCCATCATTGGTGTCAGTGGGAGGAATAGCGCCCCATCATTGGTGTCAGTGGGAGGAATAGCGCCCCATCATTGGTGTCAGTGGGAGGAATAGCGCCCCATCATTGGTGTCAGTGGGAGGAATAGCGCCCCATCATTGGTGTCAGTGGGAGGAATAGCGCCCCATCATTGGTGTCAGTGGGAGGAATAGCGCCCCATCATTGGTGTCAGTGGGAGGAATAGCGCCCCATCATTGGTGTCAGTGGGAGGAATAGCGCCCCATCATTGGTGTCAGTGGGAGGAATAGCGCCCCATCATTGGTGTCAGTGGGAGGAATAGCGCCCCATCATTGGTGTCAGTGGGAGGAATAGCGCCCCATCATTGGTGTCAGTGGGAGGAATAGCGCCCCATCATTGGTGTCAGTGGGAGGAATTGCGCCCCATCGTTGGTGTCAGTGGGGAGAATAGTGCCCCCCCATCGTTGGTGTCAGTGGGGAGAATAGTGCCCCATCGTTGGTGTCAGTGGGGAGGAGGAATAGTGCCCCATCGTTGGTGTCAGTGGGGGAGGAATAGTGCCCCATCGTTGGTGTCAGTGTGGAGGAGGAATAGTGGCCCATCGTTGGTGTCAGTGGGAGGAATAGCGCCCCATCATTGGTGTCAGTGGGAGGAATAGTGCCCCATCATTGGTGTCAGTGGGAGGAATTGCGCCCCATCATTGGTATCAGTGGGGAGAATAGTGCCCCATCGTTGGTGTCAGTGGGGAGAATAGTGCCCCATCGTTGGTGTCAGTGGGGAGGAGGAATAGTGCCCCATCGTTGGTGTCAGTGGGGGAGGAATAGTGCCCCATCGTTGGTGTCAGTGTGGAGGAGGAATAGTGGCCCATCGTTAGTGTCAGTGGGGGAGAGGAGCGGCTGCTCCTTCTTCCAGTTCGGCAGCTCAATTTTCGTGGGGCCGCTCGGCTCCGCCTCCTCGCCGGTGATTGGTCGCCTGTGTGCCCTCAATCACCGGTGAGGAGGCGGAGCCGAGCGGCCGCGTGACCATCGAGCGGCCGAACTGAATGAAGGAGCAGCCGCGCTTCCTTGACCGGATCGTCGTGGGACCGGAGCCAGGTAAGGTACAGCAGCCCCTCTGCCCACCCCTGTACTTGGTGTCCATTGGAGGAGTGCCACCCTGATACTCGCACCGGCGTATAAGACGACCCCCGACTTTTCAGAAGATTTTCAGGGGTTGAAAAGTCGTCTTATACGCCGGAAAATACGGTGTGTATATATATATATATATATATATATATATATATATATATATATATATATATACACATACATACACACACACACAGTATATATATATATATATATATATATATATATATATATATATATATATATATATATACACACACACAATATATGAGTTGCATTGCCATAATGTGCACTATAACAGGAGTTTTATCGGGAACTACGAAGTTATGAAAAGCACATAGGTATGAATCCAGCTGAAACCCATCGTCTTGCAAAAAAAAAAAAAAAAAAATCTATTATCTAACAAAATAAATTAATAACTTTTATAATTGTCAAAAGAAGCACCACTGTATCTGGTAAAGGTTTTTTTTTTTTTTTTTTGGAACAGAATAGACACCTTCCATAGCTCAAGTCCAAATGAACAAATATTAATGGAAAATGATCAACCTAGTTAATAAAATGCTCTCATATACCCTCTAGTTTTTAAATAAATATTGTGCGCACAGATTATGACATCAAGTGAAGCTTTCTTTTCAAGACAAGTGAAAAGAACAGCAATTCCCTGTAGACCTCTGTGCTCTGCAGCAAAGATGATGCAACTTGTAAAAATAGACTTCTAGCAACAGAGCTGGAGACCTGTGCAGCATACTAGTCACAGCTGAGCCACATGACTTTCTGCTCAAATGCTCTAATTACCTCTCTTTAGCTTTCCTTGAAAACCTGCATATACATTATTACAATTTTCTTGATCAAGAAAGCTATAGAAATTTTTGAACAATCAACACACAATGTGCATATCAGATTATCTGCTCATAAAACTGCTGCGTGCTACCTTTATCATCAGTCCTCAGGCATGTGGTATTTTTTTTTAAATCCTATTTGGATAACCAAACGGTTGTTCCAGTTTGACAAACTGCAGTGCTGATATATATATATAAAAAAAATACATACATACAACTCGATCTGATTTTAGGTTACTGCAGTTAGATCACAGTTAATGCCTGATTGGTTGCCAATGTATATTACAAATATTTTTGGGACCTAAAAATGTAGTTTCAGATTACTTGTCTCCATAGTATATAGAACTACTTCAATATATCATACAGATTTTTTTTTTTAAGTGATTCACGCATCTGAAATGAAAACATTATGGGATAATAATTCATAGCTATAAGGCCTAATTATAGGACTCCAGGGAATGAAAAATGAGCCAACTATTCCATGCAGTGTGATTAGTTTTACCAAGAATCAAGTCTGTCAATCAGTCACACAGATGGCTTCTGGTGAGGTCACTAAAATGAGAAAAAAAACCTTTGATAATATCAGCATGTAGCCTTTGTAATCCATCAAGTAAAATTATAATTATATCAGAAAGAAAAGATACAGGGAAAGCATACAGAAATATAAATGTGTTATTTTGTTGGCATCAGATTCATGGACCCATGCATACCACCAAGCAAGCACATAAAAGGCTAGAAAGTTGAACCCAAAAATGGTTTCACTTTAATGCATAAAATAAGACATCCGCAGTGTTTTCACTTGGGTAAGCAACATGGGTGACTTTGATCTCTCTTGTGCAATTTTTACGTGCTGGAAATGAGGTGATTGCAGACAACAGGTCAAATAAAGCCATTACTTATTTCTCCCTCTGAAAATGCTGGTGGCTTGGCTGTCTTGGCAATTCCCTGAGCTTATTACTTTTTGATGTTTCTAAAAATGAACTTCAGGAATTCAGGCAATTTCTAAAATGTGCTGGCATTATTTTTTTCACAGAAGTCTGAAGCACTGTACCCATGATCAGCGGATCACAGGTGCAATACCAGTATTCTGCAGACTCTTCCTCCAGCTCTCTGCCCGTACCTTTGCATGGACTTTCAGATGGGAGGGCTGGAGGAAGTGTCAATGGACTACGAGTGCTGATTGCCATGCACCTATTCCATTGAGAACTACAAGTACATCTGTCGCTGTGGCAGACGGGACTCGAAGTTTATTCATTCACAGATCTCTGTAAATGCTCAATGAGTTTGTGTGGGTCGAGCCCTGCACATCTGTGCTGATTTCAAATTTGACAGCTGCTTCAGGAGAGAAGAACCCCCAAAAAGCTCTCACTGGGGATAGGAGGGTTGTCTAGCAACATGTCACACCCTAAATATGGGTGTAAAATGTAGCTAAAATGGAGTTAGCCTTTCAGTCCAACAAGGTGCATTCCACCTACTAGCCTTATTTATTTATCCCTGACATTTTTTTTACTGAGCGCTGGGAGTGAAGCTATCACTGTACTCCTGGCGCTCTGACAGGAGAGGCACTGCATTCTCATACACAGCAGCTCTGCGCAACCCTCCCTGCCAATTTGTACTCACGGAAGGCTTTGTATTTTGTGAGTAAATTCACATAACACAAAGTATTCTGAAATATAGCTATGTTCCTGGCAAATCTGTAAAAATGTAAATTGAAATTAAAGAGATATGTTCAGAAGTCGAAATGCACCTAACTGGACTTAACCGGACTTAACCCTTAAAAAGCCAGTTCATTTTAGAAAGGGGCTGAATTCGTAGAGCTTATCTTAAGGTGTAACAAGTGTGCAGATCACGAATCCTTACATCAAACCGACTCAATTTGCGGTATGTTAGCTTCAAGTCGTTGACTCAAAGTAGTGATGCCAGAGACAGCAAAGAAGCTTGCATTTGAAGGCAATGAATGGCAGCCTAAAGATGATCTTAACACAGGTGAGCTATACATTAATCAGTAGCCTGATATTGAAGCTACCCATACAATTTTCCATACACTGTGTATTTCCACTTTGTTAGTCAAATTTGAGAACCCCCCCATTATATTTTGTTGTGTTCCCATTCACACAACATACCTAAAAATACCTGAAAAATCTTTTGCCTTTCTAGTTTTTTCTGCAGAGTATGATTATACACAGGGCTGCTCGATGTTCTGAACAAATTCAGTGGGAAAATGTAGGTGAATCAGTTTTCCCTAACATATGCATAATTCAAGCCTTAATATACTTAGAGTAGTAATAAACCCACAGTGTGCTGGTCACATTGAGCACAATAAAATAAACATCCCATAGTAAACTATTTGTTAAAATTCTTACTCCAGGACTTGCCGTTTACAACTTTTAATGCTAATGCCTCCTGATCTCTCATTGCTCCTTCCCTGAACTTCACAGGAAAGAGTTAACAATGAACAGTGCAGTCCGGAGCCAGTACATTAGCTCTGAAAAGAGACGGGGAGGAGCAAGGGAATACCTTTCCATCCTAAGCTACAGGTCTATGTGTTTATATTGATACACAGTGTAGAGAGACACAACTCTAGTAACTGCATGCAAGGGTGGTTCCGCAAAGTGTTGCAAGAGAAAGACGCTACCCTAAAACAGGAAACATGAGGCAGCATTTATGGCATCACCTTAAACATAAACATAGGCAAAAGATTAAAAGATAAGGTTGCTGCATACACAGTAAGTTATTAAATTAGCTGCTGAAAGTGTTTAAAATATGAGGGTTTCATATCATTTTAATCCTTTGTTAGGACAGATAGTGTTGAAATCTAGTTTGAAACTGATAATGAGATCTTTGAACACCTGTACATTAAACAGAAGGGAAAGCTATGTAGCATTTTGAAGCAATGAAGAAAGGTAAGCTGCATTCTTTAATTTTTTTTTAAATAAATGGGAATATAGAACACATTTAAAGTAGGTATAAAGTGGAAATACACTTTAAAAGCCCCAGGAAGATAACTGCAAAATATCCAGCAATGACGATCAACTCCTAGTGGTTTGGAGGCCACTCTAAAATGAATAGAGAACCTTATACGGCTCTATTTTTTATTATTTTGCACCAAGACTGTAATTCCAGTTTTATGTGTAAACTGACATACATCACCTTTAACAGTGAGAATCAATACTTACAGATACAGGTTCTCTCTCTGTTGTCAGACATACATTTTAAAAAAATAGCATTCCAAATTGCTTTTAAACATGAATTCAACAGTCCATTAAACAACTTGTACACCACTGAATCGTAACACTAAATTATGAGAAGCTGAGGGATTGGTCAGTACAGATGATATGGGGGTCAAAAGTTGTACAGATCAGTCTATAGCACCCTTGATTCTGTAGGCTTGTGGATGGACAAGTGGGTTCAGGAATAATTTTTACATATGAATTAAATGTCTTTAAACTGAAGTGTAATACAAAACTGCATCTGAAATGTAAAATTATTTTTCATCCTAACAATGTGTTAAATGTGTTTCATGGAGAATGTCAGTGCTCATACAGACATATCAGCATTTCCACCAGCATGGATTTGACTGTTCTGAGTACATGCAAATTTTCCTGCCTTCATTTTACTGTGAAGAAGCAACCAAGTCAAATCTACACGAGCCTTCTTATTACCACCACAGAAACTGGAATATTGGTTTTCAGCTGTGTTTTGTTACACTTTCCACATCAAACAAGGCTAATTTTTTTCCTGAATATTCCAGCGTGGAGTCTGCAGTAGAGCGTTCACATGGTAACCTCGGCTGTGTAACGCGCCCCACCCAGCCAGGAATCACAGAGCTATTAATTCACTGCAGAGCTGAGTGATTTGTCAAATAAAAATAACGCTCTTAATCCCAGCCTCTCTGATAAGAGTCTCTGAGGTCTGATGGTAGGAGAACTCCATAGCCCCATTAACATGTTACTTTTATATGCAACAGCACAGCTATAACTAGGTTTACAGCTCTTCTTTAACCTCCTGCCCTCTAAACCTCCCCCCCCCCAAAAAAAAAACCCACTAGATATTAACAAGCAAGAACGCATTACATGCTACTGGTAAATAGGCCATAAAAATAAAAACATGCCCAAAAAAATGGTAGAAAGCTAAAGCGAAACAATGGCTGGGAAACAATCATCCACTTTTACATTCTTTTGTATGATCTGCAACGATAAAGAGACACGTGTGGCCCTTAAAAGGCCATGAAGCCTAGAATATAGCTAGTGCTAGTAATAACATTTACATATATATGGGAAAAGTTTCTGTACACTGACAGATCCTGAGATGTTTGTCATTGTATTCATATTTCCTGTGAAGGTCCACATGGACTGCTAATGCTTGCATATGTTATATTAAAGCCAACTACAGTCACTTTCAATGCAGATTAACCTGCCTTCTTTCTTTATATTACTAGCTTAGGAAAAAATTACATATCACGCCACATGTCCAAGGAAGCTGCAGAAGACAATATACAGAGCAGTCAGAGGGCAGAGCTGGATCGTGTCATCAGGGGTTGGCTGCGTGAACCTGCAAGAGACAGCGTCTGAGAAAACTAAGATGGCAGTGCAGGCCACAGGCCGATCACTGCAGGACAACACTGGGCAGGGTGAGCACATTTTTTGAAGAGAACCCAACATAACAAGTAAAGGGATTGGGGGGAAGAAGACACGGGGGTGCAGTTCTGCTTTAAATACATCCTAGTGAAATGGAGATGCCTTTTGAGTCAATACATAACAAATTGCAAATGGTCAACTGTAATGAACATTTCAAAAACAGTACTTATAGATTCCACAAAGCATAGGGCATAGGGATACATTTTGGGTGCAAAGGTAACATTCACCCTGTGAAGCATTTTTCTTTTTCATTTTTTTTTTTTTTAAAGAGTGTAATGTACTAAATAATCATCTCATTTTTATAACACAGCAGCCAACACCACATTGTGCGCATTACTGTGTGTGGTACGCATGTCTATTAGCAAGTTGCACTGGGGTGGACACTGCGGCACACCAACACAAATGATGTCCTTTTTTTTTGCATGCTAGTCTCATATCCAAAATGAATAGATTACTAAAGTTACAAAATTCTCGTAAGACAGAATAAAAATTTGGAAGTGATGTTATGTCTTTTATTGTATTGTCATGTATCTTTCATTTCTGAGCATGTGCAGTCTTGGTTGTGCCATTTTTTTACTGACTAACCACTTTCCCGCTGCCCTATAGCAGATATACCACTACAGGGTGGCAGGGACGCGCAAAATCATGTATATATACACATTATTTTGCATGTATGGGTAGGGGGCACGTGCAAGCTATTCGCAGCCTCGGCTGTCAATCTCCGGGTCCCAACTGGTGATTACTCACTGGCACTCAGTGATCAGCAAGCATTACCAAAGGGAGGAGAGAACTGTATGTAAACAATACAGTTCTCTCCCGTCGGCTCCTGCACACTGATTTGTTTGGCTCTGCATACCACAGTTGAAAACACATACACAGCTTACAGTAATACAGCACACAGTTAACCCTTTGATCGCCCCAGATGGTAACCCCTTCCTATCCAGTGTCATTAGTACAGTGTCAGCACTTTTTATTAGTACTGATCACTGTATTGGTGTTACGGAGGATGTCAGGGATACAAAGTCAGTTCCCCCCAGTGTCAGAATGCCTGCCGCAGTCCAGCTATAAGTCATTGATCGCCGCCATTACTAGTAGAAAAAAAATAAATCCCAGTATCTATACCGCCATTTATAAATGTTATAACTTTCACGTAAACCAATTAATTTACATGTATTGGGATTTTGTTTTTAGCAGACATGTAGCAGAATACATTTTGGCCTAAATTTATGCCGAATTTTTTTTTTTTTTTTTTACTGGACTCAAACTTTAAGAGCCAAAAGATAATTTTTTTGTCAAAGCTGTCAGTCTTTTTTTCTTTATATAGCATAGAAAATAAAAACACAGGCGATAAAATACCACTGAAAGAAAGCACTATTCATGGGAAAAAAGGACATAAATTTAATATAGGTGCAGCATTACATGACCGCGCAATTGTCAGTTAAAGTAACGCAGCGCCGTAATGCAAAAAATGGCCTGGTCAGGAAGGGGGGCAAATCCTCTGGAGGGCAAGTGGTTAAACATAAATGATTTGTTCTGTTATCATATGAGAATTATCGTGCTTGTCCCTTCATATAATTTTGCATGAACTGTCGTGCTTGGCTCGTGAAAGCTGTGTACTAATGATCAGATCTATATTTTTCGTCATCGCGTGTACTAGGCTTAACTCGTCAGCTATTTTTAGGTTGTGTCCCTATACACACTGGCTGAACTAAATGATGGTTGTCTAGCCTGTGATTCACCTATATACATTGTGACACCAAATGTCAACTTCTAGCAAGAAAGAACCTTTGATACGTATGAGCTGGCGGGCTGCTTTCATCAGAGTTGTCTATGTACAGCCTAACGGTTTGCAGAAACCATGATATGAGAAATTGAACTTCCATTTTAACAGACAACTCTTGAAGCGGTTGTAAACCATAAATATTTTTTTAAATATAGTATTGCATAGCGCTACACCAAACTGCTGCCAGGACCTTCCCTGTGCCAGTACTCAACAACTCAGCTCTGATTAATCAAAGTGGAGTTGCCGAGTACACAGAGAAAGTTCTGGCAGTTGGAGCTGTCAAAGAAAAGCAGTCTGGCAATGTTTATCAACAGCATTGCTCAAAAGAAACATTTTTTCATTTTGTATCTGCTTATTCATCTACAGATCAAAGGAAATCTGTAGATTAGGTCAGTTAAAAGCAACCTGACAAGCGGAAAAAAAAGTTTGGGTTTTTTTTTTTTCAATTAAATGTTCCAAATGTTTAACCCCCTTGTTAACCCTTAGTTTACTCTAATCAGCCCTAATTAACTCATTCTTCTCCATTCAATTATTATTTTCTCATTTTTTTACCGCAGCTGTCAATCACCGAGTCATGGTCGGTGATTGCCAAGCATCTCCGACAGGGAGGAGAACGGTTTATAAACAAAACAGTTATCCTCCCTGTCAGCTTGTGCACACTGCTTTGGATGGCTGTGCAGAGCACAGCCATGCAAAGCAATATGCTTACAGTGAAGCAGATGGACACAACACTTAGTAAAACAGCACTAAAAAGACGTAAATTTAATTTGGGTGCAGCATTGCGTGACTGTGTAATTGTCAGTTAAAGTAACAGCGCCGTAACGCAAAAAAATGGCCTGGTGAGGAAGGGGGATAAATCCTCAGGAGGGCAAGTGGTTAACTACCGTATTTTTCGCCCCATAAGACGCACCTGACCATAAGACGCACCTAGGTTTTAGAGGCAGAAAACAGGAAAAAAAAAATTCTGAACTAATGGACTGCAGACAGTACAGGAGATGACCAGAGACTGCGGACAGCACAGGGATGACAAGAGACTGCGGACAGCACAGGGATGACAAGAGACTGCGGACAGCACAGGGATGACAAGAGACTGCGGACAGCACAGGGATGACCAGAGACTGCGGACAGCACAGGGATGACCAGAGACTGCGGACAGCACAGGGATGACCAGAGACTGCGGACAGCACAGGGATGACCAGAGACTGCGGACAGCACAGGGATGACCAGAGACTGCGGACAGCACAGGGATGACCAGAGACTGCGGACAGCACAGGGATGACCAGAGACTGCGGACAGTACAGATGACTGCTGACCTTTGGGGAGGTGGGGAGCGGGTACCTGAATTTGACAGGTACCTGCTCTTACTTCCGCAGAGTTTTTATTTGATCTTACCTGTTCCTCGATCCAGCCGCGCGCTGTCTTCCCGGCTTCTGTAATGGCGCTCGGCATGACAGCCGGGTGCCCAGTGCGCATGAGCGAGAAGCACTTGCGCTTTGTGATTGGTCCGGCGGCTTCTGGGATCTGTCATGTGTCCCAGGTGCCGCCTTACCATTCACAAAAAGCACCGCTTCTTGCGCATGCGCACTTGGCACCCGGCTGTCATGCCCAGTGCCCACACTACAAAAGCCGGAAGACAGCGCGCCGCTGGATAGAGGAACAGGTAAGATCAAAGAACAAAGAAGTAAGAGCGGGTACCTGTCAAATTCAGGTACCCGCTCCCCACCTCCCCAAAGGTCAGCAGTCATCTCCATAATGTCCCGCTGCAGAGCTGAGCGGCCGGCCCGGTATTCTGACACGGCCGCGGTGGAAATACCGGACCGGCCGCTCCATATGACGCACTGACATTTTCCCCCCTTTTTTGGGGGGAAAAAAGTGCGTCTTATGTAGCGAAAAATACGGTAATACTTAAACTTTTTTTTGTTTTGCTCATTAGTATTCGTTTACCTTTAGCATACATTTACCAATTTCACATTTTAAAAAAAATGCTAAATTGAAAAAGAAAATATTTAATTTGCAAAAAAATTTGCAATGCTTTGTAACAGAATCATATTTTAGTGTAATTTTAAACAGGACAAATTAGAGAATGTGCACTTTTTACGTGCAGTAACACTCTTTTTTAAACAAACACTGCTCAAACAAAGAAAAAGTGTGTTTTGTTACATTTTATGCTTTAATTCTTTAAGGATAGTATAAAAAAATCATTGTTGCAAGACAATATTCACAAAAAGAAAGCGGTGTTTGTCCTTAAAAAAAACAAATATATGTATCATCTTTTTATCATCTTAAGTAATGACAAAGTTATCAAAATTGCTCTGGTCCATAGAGGGCAATCAGGTGTGAGAACTGAAGTGGATAAAACTAAGCTCTTAGTTCTTCTGTATTATTGTTCTCTTTGGACCATCTTAGAACAGGGTTCTAGTTCTAGACAACCATGACATTTCTCAATCTTACGCTGAGAAAAAAAAAACCAATTACAGTAGAACTGAGGATCTGTTAAAGCGTCTATAACAATTTGTAGCATATTCTTTATTTATATGACTGTAATTCATCACATTAGCTCACTGCCGTTAGTTGTAATTGGTTACAGCCTCTTCTTTTCATGAAGTGTTGTAAAAGATTCTTACGCTTGAAGAGGCGGCTCCATGTCAGCAGCCTACAAGCACACACAGTACATCTATTTTCACAGGCAAAACTCCAAAGCATAATGGACAGCCCTTTTCTTTTTAAACTGCATGTATTACTTAAGTAGGCTTTAAAATATGTATGTATAGCAGCCTTGTTGGAGTCATGTGGCAAGGAGGTAGAGTAAAACTCTGTATGCTCCTACATTTGTTCTCTTGAGGATCACACACGTTACTGAAATACTGAGTTTCTTTAGGGATTATCAAAACTGCTGAAAGCCATCTAAATACTATTTTGGGGAAAGGGTCAAATAGGGTCCAGCTCTAAAAGCACTGAGATAATATCAAGATATTCTAGAGCTGAATAGGATCTACAGTGAGGAACAGAAGTATTTGAACACCCTGCGATTTTGCAAGTTCTCCCACTTAGAAATCATGGAGGGGTCTGAAATTCACATTGTAGGTGCATTCCCACTCAGAGACAGAATTTAAAAAAAAATTCAGGAAATCACAATGTGTGATTTTTAAAGAATTTATTTGTCTTGCACTGCTGAACATAAGTATTTGAACACCTGAGAAAATCAGTGTTAATATTTGGTACAGAAGCCTTTGTTTGCAATTACAGAGGTCAAACGTTTCCTGCAGTTCTTGACCAGGTTTGCACACACTGCAACAGGGATTTTGGCCCACTCCTCCACACAGATCTCCTCTAGATCTGTCAGGTTTCGGGGGCTGTCGCTGAGCAACACGGAGTTTCAGCTCCCTCCAAAGATGTTCTATTGGATTTAGGTCTGGAGACTGGCTAGGCCACTCCAGAACCTTGATATGCTTCTTACGGAGCCACTCCTTGGTTATCCTGACTGTGTGCTTCGGGTCGTCATCATGTTGGAAGACCCAGCCATGACCCATCTTCAATGCTCTGACTGAGGGAAGGAGGTTGTTGCTCAAAATCTCACAATAAATGGCCCCATTCATCCTCTCCTTAATACACTGCAGTGGTCCTGTCCCCTTCGCAGAAAAGCACCCCCAAAGCATGAGGTTACCACCCCCATGCTTCACAGTAGGGATGGTGTTCTTGGGATGTAACTCATCCTTCTTTTTCCTCCAAACACGACGAGTGAAGTTTAGACCAAAAAGTTCTACTTTGGTCTCATCTGACCACATGACTTTCTCCCATGCCTTCTCTGGATCATCCAGATGGTCATTGGCAAACTTCAGACGGGCCTGGACATGTGATGACTTCAGCAGGGGAAACATCCATGCAATGCATTATTTGAAACCATGACGGCGTAGTGTTCTACCGACAGTGACCTTTGAAACTGTGGTCCCAGCTCTCTTCATGTCATTGACCCCTTGTAGTTCTGGGCTGATTCCTCACCTTTCTTATCATCAGTGATACCCCATGAGGTGAGATCTTGCATGGAGCCCCAGTTCGAGGGAGACTGACAGTCGTCTTTAGCCTCTTCCATTTTCTAACAATTGCTCCAACAGTTGATCTATGTTCACCAAGCTGCTTGGCAATTGCCCTGTAGCCCTTTCCAGCCTTGTGAAGGTCCACAATTTTGTCTCTGGTGTCTTTTGACAGCTCTTTGGTCTTGCCCATGGTAGTTGTAGGCGTCTGACTGACTGTGGGGTGGACAGGTGTCTTTATAGAGCTCAGACAGGTGCTACTAAGTTAGATTAATGAGAGGAGTAGAGGTAGACTTTTTAAAAGGCACATTAACAGGTCTTTAAGAGCCAGAATTCTTGCTGTTTCTTAGGTGTTCAAATACTTATGTTCAGCAGTGCAAGACAAATAAATTCTTTAAAAATCATACAATGTGATTTCCTGAATTTTTTTTTAAATTCTGTCTCTCAGAGTGGGAATGCACCTACAATGTGAATTCAGACCCCTCCATGATTTCTAAGTGTGAGAACTTGCAAAATCGCAGGGTGTTCAAATACTTCTGTTCCTCACTGTATAGCAAACCAAACCAAATCTTGGGCCTTGCATTGATACAGCCCTTGTCTCTACAGAGCTTAAACTGAATCTGAAGTCAATATACATAACTTTTTCCATTATATCAGCACCATGTTACCTCTCCAAACCCTACATATTTATTTCAATAAAATGCATCTCTATTGTAATAAATGCTTTATATATTGTGCTCACTTCCTAGCTTCCATCATTGCTTTCTCCATTTCCACGACTGTGTGTGCAGGTCTGCTGTGTCTCCCTGTCACTTCAGGTGATGCATGCATGCCTTTTATACACTTCATATGCCATTTTCCATTGAGGTCAGCAATGAAAGGGGCACATTACCTCTCACACAAATGGGCTTTACTTCTAAGGTCACTGCAGTCGCTGTAAAACTCCAGGTAAAAGAGGCAGGGGATATCCAAATGTTGCCATTACAGCTGAGGACATTGCTCAAAGTCCTGGAAGCACTGATCACAGTAATTGTAGCCAAAAGCACAGTGCAGTAGGTGATAGGGCGCTACATACTGAAAAGGCATGATGAGTTTTTCTCACTGCAACCAAGGACCTTGGTCTCCAGTGCAATTGATCACAGCAAAGTTTTTCAACCTGATGAGAACTATATTTAAAACTCCACAAGAAAATTCAAAGACACACTACATACAAATTTTTTATTTTTGCCCATGGATACACTGGGGTTTATTTACTAAAGCTGGTTCACTCAGAATCTTGTGCACTTCTACATGGAAACTAATCAACTTACAGTTTTTATTGCTAAAGCTTAATTGAACAAGCTGAGGTTAGAAGCTGGTTGGTTATCATGCACAGGATTCTGAGTTATCCAGCTTTAGTAAATATCCCCCACTGTATATAAGTGGAGCTGTAAATTTTACTAAACAGTGCTCTTAGGCTAAGTTCACACTAGCTTTGTAAGCAGGCATTTTAGGGGCATTTTTAATGCTCCTCAAAGGCCTATGAATAATATACACATGGCAGCACAGTGCTGTTCACACTGAAGTGTTCGTGTTGCGGCAAACTTGACACCTCATGTCTAGTCAGGAGGAGTTGAAGCCTTTCAATGCCTCCCATTCAAGTCTATGGTGATGCTCCTTAAATGCCTGGAAGGCATTTGAGAGGCATTAATACCATTAACTTCATTATAGGCGTTTGTGGTGTGGTGTGGTTTAAAAGCTTGGAAACCGCCTGCGAAAAAGTAATAGTAATTTTACCTGCAAAAAATGTGAATCTATTATTTTGTGAACAGTTTACTACCAATTTTAAGTGGAACAAGTGTATATCTAATGAAGCCTAAAACAGCCCTCCCCCCACCCCTCCTTTAGAACTGCTATTCTGACTAGAAGCATCTTTCTTCTACAGGATATTTAGAATAGCAGTTAGAAGGGGGGTGGGAGTAGTTTTAGGCTTAGTTATAGACTGGAATTTTACTTTAAGGAAGGGTTTGCTTCCCAAAGAAAAGTGAACTAAATTTGTGTACATCAGTGATTTACACATAAAATGTCAATAAGATAAAGCAGAACACTAAAACATACTTAATGCTAATATTCTGTAGATACTACATTTATTCACAAAGATCTGGTTATATCCTTGCTACTTTACTCATATCAGCTAAAACAGAAATATACAATGATGTGACTTACCATTCCATCACTCAATCTACCATATTCAAAAGTATGAAGAGCGACCAAACCCTACAAAAAGAATTATATAGAATTTTTTTTTTTTTTTGTGAGATCACAGGAGAGCTGTGTAGTATCTTTGAGCCTAGGCTGACACTGATGCAGTGCAGGATTCCCAGCAATTCCTGTGTGTCTCCAGCACCACATCACAAATGCACTCTGTTCATGCGAACTGCTGTGGGTGTCAATGTTAAGCTAATGACACCCCAAAAGCAGTTCACACAACGCAGTGCGACTGGCTGAATTGGACCGCATGGATTTTAACAGCCTTGCAATTCGATTCCAGTGTGGAAAAAAAGGGGCATGCACCTTTTTTTGTGCGGATGTGGTGCTATTTGAGCCATACAAAATGAATGGTCTCAAGTCGAAGCCACCTGAGAAATATGTGAAATGAAACAGAGGGGCCACAGAGAGAGAGAGATAACAATATAAAATAACCATGTTGCAAAACCTTAATTTAAAATGTATTTTTAATTACCAATCCTGTGGATACCTTTGTGCATAAATTCAATATAAATCTGTTATTGAAATAGATGTGCAGAGACACTAGCGCAATGAACCACACAGCAGCAAAACAAAAGTAAATAAAGAGCCTTTCTACAATAGAACCACAACCCAGCACAGGTACACACATGCTGCCAGCAGAATCTGCCCTATACCTGGAACTAGCAGGAGAACCAGCACAGACATGCAATAAATAAAATCTGCATCTCTACTAAAAAGGTCAGATATTTTACACTAATCCGGTTTAGGTGTCAAATGCATAAAGGCTTGGTAAAGACATTGGAAGCGTTAGATGTTAGAAAATTCTACAACTGGTCACTTTACAGCATGTCTGTTACACCGATTCACCTGTCATTCCCTAAAGTATATTTTGACTTCTGAAGCCAAACCCCCACTATACGTTTGTCATGTGTTCCCATTCACACAGCGTTCCTTACAATATTTAAAGCCGAACTCCAGGAATTATGGTCATTGCATTGCACAAGTAAGTATGCATATCTCATACCTGAAGGAAAGCTGGTAATCACTGTAGCATTTGGTAGTACTGCACTGATAGCTATGACCCTCCTGCTGGCTTCCCCTTTACACAGTGATCACAGCAGGACACTGCAGCCCTTCATACAATGTGTTACAAGGTGTTCTCTGAATGGACAAGGTGAAGAGTGTGACATTATATTATCTCCTCGACCAATCAGACAATGTTTTACATTCGTGGAAAGAGTACAATGCCTTCTATGAATGGCAGCAGTGCTGAGCAAGCATCCACTGGGGCAGTCAGTACACAGAGAAGAAGCAGCCTGCCCATTACACAAGGAGGACCTGGAAGATTGCAGCGAACACTATAGTAAAGCAAACTACCACAGTGATTTCCAGCTTCCCTAGCCATCCATCAAGTTGGAGATATGTATACTTACAATGTGTCAACCTGGTCCAATGTAAATATGCAATGAGCAGATTTCCTGGGGTTCAGCTTTAAAAATATATTTCTTACCTTTCACTGGAGCAGATTTAGATCAAACAGCTTGAAACTGTTTAATAGCTTGCAATATACAATTGGGGGACAGATTGTAGGACAGTTTTTTTTTTAAGTGCATGTACCACCCAAGCCTTGAGATATCTTTATTCCTTTATCCTAAGAGGAGTAAATGGATTTTTAACGCTTTGTGTAAGGGAACACGTAACGTATATAAAGTAGGCGCTACACTTAATTTGGCTGCAAAAGAGGAAATACACTTTAAACGAGGGACACTTTAAAAAAAACCAAGGACAGATGACAAACTTCATGACCCAGAAAAAAGAAAGAACTACAATAAAATCACAATGCA
Source organism: Staurois parvus (assembly GCF_062004578.1). NCBI lineage: Eukaryota > Metazoa > Chordata > Amphibia > Anura > Ranidae > Staurois > Staurois parvus. The sequence goes on from NW_028317886.1 coordinate 8,308,529, forward strand.
GAAGTACTCAAAATACTGAGCTCTGAATTAACCCCAAAATTGCTGCAATTAATCAAAAGCAAGCAGGCACAGGACACACAAACATTTGTGATGCAACAAGACTGGAGGAAGGGCAGAAATAGGCGGAAAGCAGTGAACTGCATGACAAGACATGTAACAATCAAAATACCTGAGGCTTAGTGCATTCCTGTGAGCCAAAATGAAATGAATGCCATAGGAGAGGAAAGGAAAAGATGGAGATTACCAAGACATGCTAATAAATATTCCATCAGTATGAAGATTGTGAGGAGAAGGGCATGATAATGAGAACCTTTGTAAGGCTCCCCAATCAGCCCTTCCTCATTTAAATATCTGGAGAGCCATGAAACCATTCAAGCACAATTCTGAGAGCCTGGCGAATTCTACCAGCAGTCATGCCATTTTAGAGCTTTCTAGACCAGCGTTTCAGATTCTCACAGAGATTCTCAACTAACACCATGGCCACTCAATGCATATAAAAAGAAAAGGAAGGATGGTATTTAGAAAAAGTTCTACCAGAAAACTTACCATTTAAATTATCCTCACTTTTATCAGCATTAATTATTACAGCTGAACGCAACAAAGTTTCTGTTCATTCTGTTTTACCAATATATATGCAGGGAAGCATTCTTTTCTGAAGTAAATCAAAGTTTGAATTGGTGACCATACATGGAGAAATCCTTAAAGAATATGTAAAAACCCAACATTTCATACTCCTGATGTGTGCCTGCTCTACCATGTACTTGTATGAAAAACTATCCTGTTCCCTTTGTACTGCTTCCTTTTCCTCCCAATGACACCAACGATGAGTCACTATTCCTCCCAGTGACACCAAAAAAAAGCAAAGGTTTATTTCCACTGATGAGGGGACTTTTTCTCCTCCCAATGGCCACCATCAGGCCCCACTAAAGTCTGAAGGACAGTAAACTGTCCCTTTGTTTAGAAAATTTAGAACCCCTGATCTAGATGAAAGGGTGCATACTTGTACTTGTGGAAAGGGAATAGAAAATAGGAGGAAAGGGAGAGAAAAAGGGATAAAAGAGGAGGGGGTCAATAAATAAGTAATGTGCAGGAGCTAGGAAATGTAGAGGATTACCAGGAGAGGGGGCTGATCTGCTGGAAGGGACAAAGGAAGAACAGCACACATAAACCCAAAGAGGGATCTTATTGGACCTAAATAGTAAGAAAGCAGGCAGAAAATTGTCAAATTCTCAAACAACGTTGTTGAGATACCCTATTCTATTTTTGAATTCTGAGGCGAAGGGTGCAGATGATGATGATTTCCAAGCTTTTAAAATGCTTCTTTTGGCCTCCGTGAAGATGTGTACCACTAGTTCAGTTTGATTGGTGGGCAGGATAAAATATAATTGTCACTTGCTCCATGTCACTTGCAAGTTTAGTATTTTACTACAGATGATGCATCCTGAACATTAGCCACCAAGATAAGGGGTAAATCAAATTAAAGTTGTTAGTGTTACAGTTCTAAACCAGCAACTTCTACTGAGCCTACTTTAAATAGGACTATACCTGAAACAAGTGACTTACATGATGCAGGCTGCCTTACATTAACCATACAATACTAGAGAATGGCTGATTCCTATCAGCCAGAGTGCTTTTCATTTCCCTGGTTCAGCCCCCCATCCCCACCCAAATAAAAAAACACAATAAGTGTCAGATATGATGGACCACTTAGGCTTTTTCTGCCATCACTCTTTTAGGTTTTTATGTTACTACTACAGTGCCCTGAAAAAGTATTCATACCCCTTGAAATTTACCACATTATCATGTTACAACCAAAAATGTAAATGTAATTTACTGGGATTTTATTTAACAGACCAACACAAAGTGGCACATAATTGTGAAGTGAAAGGAAAATGACAAATGGTTTTCAAAATGTGTTACAAATAAATAAGTGAAAAGTGTGGCGGTCATTTGTATTCAGGCCCCCTGAGCCAATACTTTGTAGAACCACCTTTTGCTGCAATTACAGTTGCAAGTCTTTTTGGGGATGTCTCTTACCAGCTTTGCACATCTACAGAGGGACATTTTTGCCCATTCTTCTTTGCAAAATAGCTCAAACTCTGTGAGATTGGATGGAGAGCGTCTGTGAACAGAAATGTTCAAGTCTTGCCACAGATTCTAAATTTGATTTCAGTCTGACCTTGACTGGGCCATTCTAACACATGAAAATGTTTTGATCTAACCCATTGTATTGTAGCTCTGGCTGTATGTTTAGAGTTGTTGTCGTGCTGGAAGGTGAGCCTCTGTCCCAGTTCAAGATTTTTGCAGACTAACAGGTTTTCATCTAAGATTGCCCTGTATTTGGCTCCATCCATCTTCCCATCAACTCTGACCAGCTTCCCTGTCCCTGCTGAAGAAATGTATCCCCACAACATGATGCTGCCACTGCCACTGTCACGTTTTAAAGTGAGGATGGTGTGTTCAGGGTGGTGTGCAGTGTTAGTTTTCCGTCACACATAGCGTTTTGCTTTTAGGCCATCTGACCAGAGCACCTTCTTACACATATTTGTTGTGTCCCTCACATGGCTTCTCGCAAACTGCAAAACAGGATTTCTTATGGCTTTCTTTCAACAATGGCTTTCTTCTTGCCACTCTTCCATAAAGGCCAGATTTGTGGAGTGCACGACTAATAGTTGTCCTGTGGACAGATTCTCCCACCTGAGCTGTGGATCTCTGCAGCTCCTCCAGAGTTACCATGGACCTCTTGGCTGCTTCACTGATTAATGCTCTCCTTGCCCAGCCTGTCAGTTTAGGTGGACGGCCATGTCTTGGTAGGTTTGCAGTTGTGCCATACTCTTTCCATTTTTGGATGATGGATTGAACAGTGTTCTGTGACATGTTCAAAGCTGGGGATTTTTTTTTTATAACCTAACCCTGCTTTAAACTTATTTACAACTTTATCCCTGACCTGTCTGGTGTGTTCCTTGGCCTTCATGATGCTGTTTGTTCACTAATGTTCTCTAACAAACCTCTGAGGGCTTCACAGAACAGCTATATTTATACTGAAAGTAGATACACATATACATAAGAAGTGCTCTCCCAACACCATGTGAATAATTAACTAATACAGGGTATAATAAAGTTAAAAAAAACAAACTTGTGAACGAATGAGAGTCCCATAGGAGGATGTCACATAAATCCAATGAATTCTTTTACACCACTCGTGAGCAGTAGATGAATTTCTCACTTACCAGAAGGTTTTGACCCCCGCTTGGGTGGTCAAATAACCCTAGGTAGTCAAATGGGGTGTGGATTCCCAAATGCAGGCTCTCATACGATGAATCTTCAAGCTTCACTTCTAATAATGGCTCTCCAGAAAGCTCGTGTCCATGGTCCGACAAAGACATTGGTTAAAGATAAGCATCCTTTATAAAGCAAACAATTTCAGCCAAGCTCCTAGATGCCTCCTCACACAGAGACACACAAACACTCTATATGGACCGTGGGCACAAGCTTTCTGAAGAGCCAATATTAGAAGGGGAGCTTGGAGATTCATCGTATTAGAGCCAGCAGTTGGGAATCCACACACCATTTGATTACCGAACGTTATTTGAACACCCAAGCGGGGTCAACACCTTCTGGTGAGTGAGAAATTCATCTATTACTCACAAGTGGTGGAGAAGAATTCATTGGATTTATGTGACACCCTCCTATGTGACTCTCATTCATTCATATGTTTTTTTTGGACTTTATTATACCCTGTATTAGTTAATTATTCACACGGTGTTGGGAGAGCACTTCTTATGTATATGTGTATCTACTTTCATGTTAGTATACCTATTTCATTGAGCAAGCGCCTATCTATTTATGGTTTGGTATACAGAGTGTTTATTCACTTAATAGGGGAAGCTGCAATTACACCCTGATAATGGCAGAATTTATAATTCTGTGTTAATTTTGTTTAATTACATATTCACATTTGGTTTCACAGGCACCACGATATTGCTTTTTTTGATTTATGTATTTAAAATTACACACAGGTGAACTCTATTTACTAATAAGGTGATATCTGAAGGCAATTGATTCCACTAGATTTTAGATAAGGGTATCAAAGTAAAGGGGGCTGAATACAAATGCATGCCACACTTTTCAGATATTTGTAAAAAAAAATTTTGAAAACCATTTAACATTTTCCTTCCACCTCACAATTATGTGCCACTTTGTATTGGTCTATCACATAAAATCACAATAAAATACATTTACTTTTTTCAAGGAACTGTATATAGTGGATCTTTTCATTGCATAACAGCACTACGATTAGCAGTATTAGCCAAACTGACTGTATTGGTACCTTAAAGACTAATGAGCACATATTTCCAACTTCTTATCTAGCTATACAAAGTTATTGCCAAGCAAAGATATGGTTACTCATTGAGCAGCAACATCAGCTTGCATACAGCCATGTTAGAGATGCCTCAATGGGAAGGTGATCCATTCAAATGTCAGCAATTAATCAATAAAACTAGAGGAAAATATCAATGTGTGCCTCTGTAAACACTAGATAGAAGCGGTCTTTGTTTATGCAAGACAGTAAAAATATCTAATTTGATGCTGTAGCAGCAAAAAAAAAAAAAAGCTAACTTTTCTTTTGTAACAGAGTTGGCATTGATATATATTGATATATGTACCTCATATAATGGCATCATTCTGTTCACTTCCTCAAAAGTCTAAACATCCTGTGATGCTTAAAATGAGTGCTTGTGTGAGATCTTTTTTTTTTTTTTTACCATTTCAGAGAATGCTTTGCATTTTTACAATGAATGCGTTCTCTGATTTGACAACATGGAGAGTGTGATGTCACCACCACGCCCTTACACCTCATCCAATCACAGAACATCTTGCATTCATTGAGAAAATGTAAAGCGTTCTCCGAATGGTCCCGTGACAAGTGGCCAACCTCTTGTGTTCACAATACAGCAAAGCAGCTGCTTCGCATGGGACCCAGAAGCTAGTATAGATCACTGTAGTAGCGTTGTCTACTTCACTGATTTCCAGATTCTAGAGGGATCCCACAGGTATGGTATATGCATAGTTACATTGGACCAAACTGGACCATTGTAACTATGTAAAAAAAATGCCATACTGAGAATTCTTCAACACATTGTCACATACTCATGTACCCCTTGTGTTGTTTAGATACTGAAAAAGTAAGGTAGAAGAAAATACCTTAAATAGGTATTAAAAGTCACTGTATTTACAGGTACTAGGCAATTTTGAAACTGGGCAGTTCTCCAAAATGATTAACCATGAATGTACAGTGATGTTTAGCACTAACCTTGGAATTTATGGGCTACCCTAAATGCGACACGTGTAAATGTGCAAAAAAAAAGGTTGCACCTCTGTGGTGTGAATGAAGTTTTAAAGAAAGCCAACCTGCATTTCTTAAGCTGCTGGTCTTCTAAATAAATAGGAAAATATTTTTTCTCTCTCTTTTTTTTGACTCACTTTTAAAAGAAAGTCATGCCTTGCTGTAACTCCTTGTGCATGGAAATGACCAACAAATGAACAGGCAGAATAGCCTCTCCTAACAGAACACAATGTGTGTGATCAGGGTGTGTGTTCTCATGGTCTGGAAGCAATAGTTAAACTATGTAAAAGATAACACAATAAAAAAAAAAGCTTTTCCTCACCCTGCATTTCATGATGTGAGGGTACACCCAGTGCCTAATGCTACGGAGACTGAGGTTCAGATGAAAGAAAGATGATCTCTACCCTGCTCCAGCACAGCAGATAATGCAGCATGTTGTAATGCTGGCTTAAAGGGTAAAAAGAGGGCAAAGTTTGCCTTGTAGGAGAGAGGTACAAGTCTAGACAGATGTAACCACGCATACAAAACACAGGCTTTCCAGATCTAGGCTAATTCCTTCCAGCACCTTAATAGAATTTCAACATTTCCTAGCTCTGCATCAAGGGTCATGGGATTAACGGTGCTCTTGAGACCCATCTCTTTTGCTAATCATTCCAGCAGAATAGAAGTAGATTGTCCTTGATTTAGTAATGTTCCACATTTTTCAATTGTGTTGCACACAGTGCACTTGACTGCCACTTTACACCATGAGCAAAAACCAGGAGTTTGCAGCTGTCTGAATAAACAGAAATGCAGTAAAGCAGAAAGGTTACTCACTGTGTGGTAGCCTCTTGGCAGTGGAGGTTTTCCAACAGGATAAGGATCCACAGTATCGATGATGGTCTGTCTCTCTCCTTTCTGATTGATCTTCCTGAACCTTCGTCGAGACTGTCGGTGAGATGCTTGTCGCTGAAAATACTCTTCATTTTCATCCATATAGTCCACCTTAGGAAGGCAAACATAATCACATATAAATAGCTAGTGATCAGTAAAACTGATCAAAATGCTTGCTGTTAACGTTAATTTTACTAGTCATTCCCGTGCTGAAATCATAAATCCGTTCAGAACATTTGTTACCTAGGAAACTACAAACTGGTCAGACAGGTCTGTGAAACTTTTAAGTGACCTGCATTAGTCGATACCAACAAATGGCAGAATCTAATCTCTTAACCACAAGCCAGCCAAATTATGGAAGCTGTTCCAGAGGCCAACACAAACGGGAGGCTATAAAGCCTACTGAGTAAACTATGCAGAAAGCAATAAGGCACTTTAAAGCCTCATGCGGTCATACAACAAACTGCAGGCATATTTCTGTGCCACGAGAAACACAGATACGACATACAATAGTCCATAGTAATGGAAGACTATACACGTGTATACAATGTACTTACGTGGATTTGTGCACATATGTGAATCCATGAACTCGACTTGTGTGCATTCAGGGGAGTGTAGACAAATATGACTTATACCTGCATACAGCTGCTGTACAGCCATTTTATTAAAAGGTGTTACTAAACCCATGACCTGTATTCACTATAACTGGTTTCCCACAGTACACACGACATGAAAATACAATTATTTTAGTAAATATAAACTGCTAAATACCTTTTCTCATCAGCAGTATATAGCAGTCTTGTGACTTCTATCAGTGTCCAGTTGAGCCCTGGTAAAGCTTGTAGAAGGAATTTTCATTCTACTCTGACTGTCCTAGGACGCTGCATAACCACTGACCCTCTGTCTGGACAGTGCTGATCACATACACCCTCCCACAGAAAAAAAACCCTCACTAGCCATACACACCAAACTGAGCATGTGCAGTGCGACTCCTAGCCCCCTGTACTATCAGCAGATGGATTGGGGTCAGTAGGAGGAGAGGATCAGAGACGACAGGATCAAACAGTCATTTTACACAACAGGGAGGATTACCCTCTTAGGTTGCACAATGAGTATAACAAGCATGCTTTACTGCATACACAGACTGCTTTTACTGCTATGGGTTTAGTAACACTTTAATATGAGTGACTGTATCCTGCAGCTGCAACTCCTATATGCACAAGATAAACTTGCAATCTACATCTTACAGCTTCCTACATCTATGTGCAAGTCCTAATACATAGCAACTGATCAGACAAGAAAAGCTTTTAACATTTATTTATTACAGGTACTTCTATAGTGCAGTCAGTTTACACAGTGCTTTACATATATACTAAACATTCACATCAGTCCCTGGGAGCTTACAATCTAAGGTCCCAAGCTCACATTTATACATACACATAGAAGGGCCAATTTAGACAGGAGCCGATTAACCTACCACCATGTATTTGGAGTGTCGGAGGAAGCCAAAAAAAAACCTCTCTAGCCATAAGCACTTTTGTTGCTTTGCAGCCTTAAATGAAGACAGACACAGTTTTTGTTTTATCCAGCTGTCTTTAAACAGTGCAACTTATAATCTCCAAGTGAAAGTTTTACACCAACATGTCATAAAAAGAAATTAAAAACACAATCACTGAGTTGGAAAAAAGGATCATCACCCCTCCTAAAAATGACTTGTAAATTCAATCAGGTCATCTCAATGGCACACAAAACCACTGGACTTTCAACTGGGATTAGCTGTGGTCATTTTGTTTAGCTCAGCATGAAAAGAGATTTCCTGGAGCATTTCAGTTCCTGGTAGTGCAATTGAAGCAAACAATCAACTATGGGTGGCAAGGCACTGTCAAGACATCTCCAGGATAAAGTGTGGGCAGGCACAAGTCAGGAGATGATACAAAAAATGTCAAAGGCTTTATCAATGCCTATTAGCAGAGTGAAGTCTATTATTAAGAAAAGGAAAATGTGTGGTACAACACAAACCCTCCCTGGAACAGGACACCACTCCAAACTGGATGATTAAGCCAGGAGGAAACTGGAAACTGGAGAGGCTATCAAGAGACCTACCACAATTCTGAAGCAGATGCAGGAATTTATGGCAAAGACCATGTGGCCATTAGGTACATGTGACAACAATATCAAAAATTATCCACAAATGTGGCTTATACGGGAGAGTAGCAAGAAAAAAAGCCACTCCTCAAGAAAGGCCACATGCAGTCACAACTGAGCTTGCCAAAACGCACCTTGAAGATTCTGAGGAAAAAGGTGTTATGGTCAGATGAAACTAAAATTGAATTATATGGCCTCATCACTAAACGGTATGTCTGGTGGAAATTCACTATAGTTCACCAACCAAACAACACCATACCTTCAGTAAAGAATGGAGGTGGTAATATCCTGTTATGGGGGTGTTTCTCTGCAGTAAGGACTGGAGCATGTGTCAGGATAGAAGGAAAAATGGATTGGGCTAAATACCATCACATTCTTGAGGGAAATCTACTGCACTCTGCCAGAAAGTTGTCAATGGGAAGGTGGTTTACCTTCCAATATGACAATGACCCAAATCACTCAGCAAAAATCATCACACAGTGGTTGAAGAATAAAAAGGTGAATTTCCTTGCATGGCCTAGTCAGGGCCCAGATTTAAACCCCCATGAAAGTCTGCAGTCCACAAATGGTCACCATCAAATTTAAATGAACTTGAGCAGTTCTGCAAAGAAGAGTGGGCAAATATTTCAAAGTCTAGATGTGCAAAGTTAGTAGAGGCATATCCCAACAGACTAAAGGCTGTAATTAAAGCAAAAGGTGGTTCAACAAAATACTGACACAAGGGGGTGGTCCTTTTTCCAACTCAGTGATTCTGTTTTTGTTTTTTATTTCTTTTCTGACATGTTGGAGTTATATTTTTCACTTGGGTGCTATAAATTGCAAAAATACAGCTTGTTAAAACAAAAACGGTGTCTGTCTTCATTTTGGGCTGCAAAGCAACAAAATGTGATTATTTTGAAGGGGGGGTTATTCTTTTCTCTACCCACTGTAGTATATCTAAAGTCATAATATACTAAAGATGACTTTAAAGAGAGGTGGTCAGATTAAAACATGTATAGGAAAGCCTAAGTCACACGGCTAGATTTTAATTACCCATATTTAGGGTCACAGAGCTTCTGACATAACATTCGGAATTGGTAACAGTAATGATACAGTCTGCTAGAAAAATCCTCCTCTCATCCACTGAGCATACACAAAGAAATGTCACTCTGAAAAGGTGGGACAAGTGATGGCAACATTTGTTACAAAGACACGCATATTGTAAAAATTCTTTATCCCACTGTAATCTACAGTCAAGACAAAAATGATACGAAGATTTAATTTACAAGGGAAATCATACACTTTTTAGTTTTGCTGAAAGAGTTCATCTGGATGTTAGATGAGATTCAGAAATGAGGACATTTTGCTTCACACAGTGAAATAAGGGGCACTGTGCATGTTTTGCCCTCAGGAAGGAAGTGGTCTGATTACTCCTTCTGGAATGCCAATATTCTCACAGAGGGCTGCAGACCACACCCATCCCCCATTAGGTAATGCATGGAAGATGAGTAGGAGTGGAAGGAGGCATGCCTGCAACTGATCAGCAGCACTGTGAGCAGAATATAAGAGTACAAAGAAGACTTACCACAATCATTTCGGAAGGTTCCAACACAATGCATTCACAGCCACGCCTGAAGCTTCCTGCAGATCTTTTGCCAAAGCTGTAGAAACACCAAAGGAAAACATTGATTGGGAGTAAAAATCATTTCTGCAGGAATTTTAAAATGTGTGCAGTCTAACTCTGGACAATTAAGGGCACACAGATTAGTAATAAATATAGCCTGACATCAGTACACAATACATGAGAAAATTCTTCTTGGAACTGCAAGGTCTCCAGATAGCACAGCCATGCCTGCAGTTATGGTTCCTTTTCACATGCTCCCGGCCATTGCTAGACAAGCCTCCTGGTGTCTGAGCAAAACATTCCCAGGGAAAACGTTTGTTAACAGATGTTTCATTTTTTTTTTTTTTTTCGTTTTTTTTACAAAGGGTTTCCTAATTGCTTTTCGGCAAAAACCTAGATAAAAGTTATTGGGCATGCTAAACTCTTTTAGACACAGCTTCATTTTTCTTGAAATAATTGAAATTAAAAGAATTAAACCTAACATCATTAACATGAAACCTTCTTGATCAGTACTTCAGATTAAGGAATTGCTTTCAATAAAACACGTCACTGGTAGAGGTAGTGTGGCTACTGTGGTAGTGGTGTAGGGTCAGCATGACACTGTGTTTGGGATAGTGGAAGCTAGAAGTCCTATTTCAGATTGAACTACCGTATTTTTCGCACCATAAGACGCACTTTTTCCCCCCCCAAAAAGGGGGGAAAATGTCAGTGCGTCTTATGGAGCGAATATGGAGCGGCCGGTCCGGTATTTCCACTGCCGCCATGTCAGAATACCGGGCTGGCCGCTCAGCTCTACAGCGGGACCTTAGAGATGACTGCTGACCTTTGGGGAGGGGGGGGAGCGGGTACCTGAATTTGACAGGTACCCGCTCCCACTTCCGTGGAGTTGTTCTTTCATCTTACCCGTTCCTCTATCCAGCGGCGCGGTCTTCCCGGCTTCTGTAGTGTGGGCATGACAGCCGGGTGCCAAGTGTGCATGCGCAGAAAGCGGTGCTTTTTGTGAATGGTAAGGCGGCACCTGGGACACATGACAGATCCCAGAAGCCGCCGGACCAATCACAAAGCGCAAGTGCTTCTCGCTCATGCGCACTGGGCACCCGGCTGTCATGCCGAGCGCCATTACAGAAGCCGGAAAGACAGCGCGCGGCTGGATAGAGGAACAGGTAAGATGAAAGAACAACTCCGCGGAAGTGGGAGCGGGTACCTGTCAAATTCAGGTACCCGCCAAATTCAGGTACCCGCTCCCCCCCCTCCCCAAAGGTCAGCAGTCATCCCCTGTACTATCCACAGTCTCTGGTCATCTCTGTGCTGTCCGCAGTCTCTGGTCATCCCTGTACCGTGTCCGCAGTCTCTGGTCATCCCTGTACCGTGTCCGCAGTCTCTGGTCATCCCCTGCACTGTGTCCGCAGTCTCTGGTCATCCCCTGCACTGTGTCCGCAGTCTCTGGTCATCCCTGTACCATGTCCGCAGTCTCTGGTCATCCCCTGCACTGTGTCCGCAGTCTCTGGTCATCTCCTGTACTATGTCCGCAGTCTCTGGTCATCTCCTGTACCGTGTCCGCAGTCTCTGGCCATCTCCTGTACCGTGTCCGTAGTCTCTGGTCATCCCTGTACCGTGTCCGCAGTCTCTGGTCATCTCCTGTACCGTGTCCGCAGTCTCTGGTCATCTCCTGTACCGTGTCCGCAGTCTCTGGTCATCCCTGTACCGTGTCCGCAGTCTCTGGTCATCCCTGTACCGTGTCCGCAGTCTCTGGTCATCCCTGCACCGTGTCCGCAATCTTTGGTCATCTCCTGTACTGTGTCCGCAGTCTCTGGTCATCTCCTGTACTATGTCCGCAGTCTCTGGTCATCTCCTGTACTGTGTCCGCAGTCTCTGGTCATCTCCTGTACTGTGTCCGCAGTCTCTGGTCATCTCCTGTACTGTGTCCGCAGTCTCTGGTCATCTCCTGTACTGTGTCCGCAGTCTCTGGTCATCTCCTGTACTGTGTCCGCAGTCTCTGGTCATCTCCTGTACTATGTCTGCAGTCCATTAGTTCAGAATTTTTTTTTCCTGTTTTCTGCCTCTAAAACCTAGGTGCGTCTTATGGAGCGAAAAATACGGTAATCTATCCTTGATGAATGCATGGCTCAAGAACACATTCTGCCTGGCTATACTCCAGAAGGAAAACATCAGGCAGGGGCCACAATGTAAACAAACGGGCCTACAATATCAGATACAAACTGGAAGCTTCATGGAAGGTCCTGGCAATATGATTCAGCACAGTGTAAATGTGTGTATTTAAGCACTTTGGGTCAATATCCCTTTTCAGAGATGATATTGACAGGTGCTCTGTGCGCATTGTTGCACATAGATCATCCCCTCTCACATCTGTGTATGGCTTTTTTTTAATATATTCTTTATTTAAGCAAAAACGGAAGTACAAGCCATGAGAGGCACAGAGTGAGTATGTGTGTATGGGGCTTTAAGCTGCCCACAAACTATCAAATTATTTTTGCTTGAAATGACAAGTGATTAAAAAAAACAAAACTTTAAAATAAAAAAAATATATAAAAAATAGTGCTGCCCTACTTACATTAAACAGTGATGATAAACACAGGATAATTAACCGTATCATAACCTAATCAGAGCCCTGATGGAGTCACGTGGCATCTGATGTAACGCATAGAAGCAGAGGCAGGGGGACATCACTTCTGGTCTGGACTGGAAGTCGGCCATGTACACACAGTACACCTTATATATGATTTTGAGTCTGACTCTTACCTACTGTGAGTGGCTTTTTAATATGCTTTTAGTTATCTAATAAACTAACTTCACTATAGAAAGTCCCTCTTTTGAACATTTTATCAGTTGGAGAAATATCTATATTATCACCTTGGAAGATGGTTTGACTGAGTGCTATCTGACCTGTATGCTATATGGGTCAGATGGCTGATGGTGGAGGACAGTGACGCATTTAACTGAAAGATCACAGATGCTTATGTGAAGCCTTATGCCATGCTGAATTGGGACTGTTTATTCACTTTTGGACTTATGAGGTTTTTGGTGAACTGCTGATTTTTCTAATCTTTGCCCTTATTTTTCACTAATTTGCTTTATTATGTATTAACAGGTCAGGAAGGTATTCATTGAAGATTTTTTGGAGTATATTTTTTTATTTTATATTTGGACACTTTGACTTCACTTGTTTGATCATTTGAATATCTATTCATATCACTATTACTACTCTACAGTGGTGTTAGCACGTCTGTATGGTGTTTACCGATATTGAAGTGTATCAGTTTATTTGTACATGCAGTGTTATAGGTATATGCCTCACTATTTAATAATTTCTTTTGAATTTTCTGATGTGACGTGTTAGGAGGGCTGTATGGTATTTACGGTTAGATTATCCTGTGTTTATTATCACTATTTAATGTGAGCAGCACAGCACTGTTTTATATTTTTTATGCTTAGGTTTCTTGATTCAGCACACATTAGAGTGCTAGCAGCAGCTCCTGTGTGTGTGTAATATTGTGAGTCAGGCAGCATAATCGAGTTTATCCTTCCTTTTACTTATAAAAACAATCTTCCTATTATCGGAAAAGTATATACCCTTGGGGCCTGCACATGTTTTTTACTGGACAGGAAACAAAGCATCTAAACCCAAAAACCAAAATGTGAAACATTGCAGCTTGCCAGTCCAGTTTTCATTTGATCCCTTTATTTTCACCTGCTATAGGTGCAAATAACACACTTCTATCCTTTTATGTCTACACTCATTTCTCCACTGTATTAATGGAAGTAGTCATATGTCACACAGACTGGTCTTTAAACAAGTCTGACTTTGTAAATCACCACTGCATAGTGGATTGATGGGAATAGTAGTTTACAAAATAGACTTAGCAGTTTACAACAGCTATACCACCCATTCACAGAACACAATGCATTGTGAGAGTATTAATAAAAGTTCTGTGAATGAATGAGAAGGCAAAAGAGAACGGGCAAGTGGTGCAACTTTTCCCTGTAGCCACGGTTGCAGACAACTCTCACAGTACCACAGACATCCACTCAGGATGGTATTCAGAGTCTGTAAGGAGACACAGCAGATATTTTTAGCAAAAACAGCAGCCGACAAGTACTGGAGAACACACAATTACACAACAAATGAGTATGATGCTGTATCCTATTTCCTACTTAACATAAGCCAACTGCAGGAACCATCAGAACACTATGAAGAATTCCATGAGGAACCAGCGAATTAGTTGTATTCCCTCCAAACCCATGCTTACTGCTATAACGCAGAACCTACACAAGGCCTGCAAACAGATCAAACTGACATTTCATATGTACTGTTCAGTGATTAACAGGACTGCCTGTCCTGATCTCAGTTTTATGTAAAATTACATGCAGCATTATAAACATACCATAGAACTTTGCTTTTACAAACCTGTTACAAATATCCCTAAATTATATTTCCTATCCAGATTTCAAGGATCTTTCTTTAGTGGCTGTTTATTCAACATCCCAGCAAACATTGCGTTGGGACAACCTCAGTTGTTACTAAAATCTTGTTATTGAGTTGCTAGTATTGCCTCGCAGTATGTCAGCTTCAGCCATTTGGCTTTAAAAGCAACACTGTCAGTTGTATATGCAACAATGGCTACTTTGTTTCAATAAAAAAGAAGCAGTTCTTCATATAACAGAGGAAACAATATGGCTTATGCAACTGGAAGAAAGACCAAACCTGCCATCCAACCTAAAGAAAGCTGACCTTGACAACTAAAAGGCCAAACTCTGGCAAGTATAACACACCTTTGGCTCCATGCACAATACCGTTTTTTGAAGCTGTTAGAAGCGGTTATCAGCATATTTTTTCTTGCTCCTAGAAGCGAATGTTATCCTATGTATCCATGAACATTACTTTCAGCTATTAGCATTTTGTTGAGCTACAGTGTCTAGGCGCAGAAAAAAAAAATTGTTTTTCTAGAGTTTTTGGAGTGTTTTTCCAGGAGGAAAAGGCGCTGTACCGTCTAAAACGCTCCTAACAAATTTTTTTTCTTTCACTGTACATGTACTGTAAAAATGCTAATAAAACACTCCTAAACGCTATTAAATGGCTACTATAAAAATGATATTACCAGCATTTTTTATCCAGTGTTTTCCAAGCTTGGAAAAAAAAAAAACACGCTAGTGTGCATGGAGTCTTAAACTGCATCCAATCCAATTTTAGGGCACTCGCTTTCCATGGTAGTTTTCATGTGGCTTATTTTCCAAGAATACAATTAGCAGCAATTTAGTCATGGTTTCTGTCAAGCACATCCTCCATAGGGGATGAACAGCACAGCATAGAAACTCACTATTATGGACATTAATACTGAAAATGTAATAGACACACAACTCCTATCCGCATATTGACTCACTATATAGGTGCTGTAATGCAGTAAGCTGTACAAAAATCCCTCCAAACCCTGGATATGTGTAGTTAGCACTGGACCGCAATTTCCCCCTCCCAAATAATGCAACCCCCTTTTTATTCTCCCTCTCCCACCACTCCCTTGACGAGCTGAACCCCCTCAAACTACGGACCATTTTTTTATTACAACCCTATCCTATTATCCCCCTTCTTAGCTCTCCTCCTCATCAACTCTGAGTAATTTCCCTAGATGTAGTATGATCCACTACATTTGTTAAAACTTGAGTGACATCACTTAGATGACACACACAAAAAAAAAAACCCCACACATTCTGGTAGAAACACAGCAAATGCCTAAATGCACCACAAAGCACACAACAAAGAGGCATATTGAAAAAAAAATCCTTGTTTTCAACATCTACATGTGAATAGGCTATTATGTGTTTAAAAAAATGTTTACATTCTGTATTGGGTGCCAATGTTTTTTCTCATGCTTGAAAATAGATTATATCTGCAATGGGACCAAAGAGCATAAGGTCTTAACTACAGGTCTTAACTCAGGTCCTAACTCAAACTACGGTTAACACTTGAATCATTTACCACTTACAGGACTGTACTCAGATTTTGCTTGTTTTGGGACAATACTGTATAGATGGTGGCATATTATTTGAGTTACAATTAATCTTATGACTCCTCTGCAAGAAAAATAGCTAAAGCTTCACATTCTGCACAGACACCAAAAGTGATCAGAATAAGCAAGAAAAGACCAAAAGGAAAATACAGTAAATACAAGGTATGAATGTATTTCAGGCTTCCCCTTGTAATTTCTGCCCACACTGATCCATGAGTGTTTATGATCACTAAAGCCACGTATGTACACAGTGTCAGGTCACCAAGCACACTGTGCTTTAATGCTCAGTCATACTGGTGCAATTTCAGGTGTGATTTGGGATTTTAAATCACATTTAATGAATGCAAATGTCAGTGTCTTAAAATGTGTGATTTACTGCAGCGCAATTTCTAAATTAGTTCTTGCATTACTTTTTCTGCAGTTTTGCTGCAATTTCACCTAATACAACATAATGGAAATCACACCGCAAACTGCAAGGAATCGTTGAAAATCTTCACAAGTAGCAATAAAGTCTTCAGAAAACGCATCTGAAATCGCACTGAAATTGCACACAAATTGTGT
The DNA here is from genome assembly GCF_062004578.1 of Staurois parvus. Taxonomy (NCBI): domain Eukaryota; kingdom Metazoa; phylum Chordata; class Amphibia; order Anura; family Ranidae; genus Staurois; species Staurois parvus. The sequence continues at coordinate 8,325,081 of NW_028317886.1, forward strand.
GATTTTAGATCGCAGAGGAGTGACTGGTGACTTAGCGGTGTTTTAGTTCTGGTTGATAAACCCACAAAAGTGTTCACCTAAATCTTAATCACTGTTAACAGTTATTTGAAGATGTCCGTGGCACAGGCAGGCGTTTTGCATCTAGAATGTACACCCGCACACTCAGGTATATCATACGGACTGATCAACACCATAAATAGACCTCTGCTTTAACACGGATTGATGACTCTCATAGGTAATGCCATTTACAGTATTGAACTAAATTTAGCGTTATTAAAACAAATGGCTCATCTAATCAACAAAGTGTGATTAAAAGCGCACAGCACCATACAAATGTGATATTCTGTGGCTCACCCATTATGATGGACACAAAACAGCCCCAGATAAGCAGGGAAAGCTGATTACTGGATCAAAAACATATTTAGCATGATAAATTAGGTCAGTGCTGTCCACACAGCAAGACACATGAACGACAACAGTTACAGAACTTCAAAACCTATCCTATCCTGCTGCCTTTTCTCAAAGAAATAGACAATTTAACTATGGGCTCGTGTAAACAGGTGCAGACAGTCTGCATATAGCGGCTTGCATCTGTATATGTACGCACCTATACATTCTCTTCTTTGCTTTAACCAGTGTACAGCTACAACCTGTCATTAACTGTGCGGGCGGCTGTATGCAAACCTGTGACCCCGAGTGCATCAATGTGGCTGCTTTTAGGCAGTACACCTGCTCCTGTGTGTCTGAACACTTGAACATACTTTCACAGTTTCAGCATAATCACACAGCTAATAAAATATAGAGCTTTGTTAGTACATTTCAATAAACAAAAGCAAACCAATCCTGAGCAACTGAGAAACATTTATGGATTTCATATATTGCTTTGGTACAAATATACACCATATGGGCAGATTGCAATTTGTAAGACTATGGGAAATCTGAGATAAAGCATATTGACTTATCCAGAATTGTATATTTGTCACAACTAAGATTGGGTTAGATATGCTTGCTAACCTGGGAACTCTAGAACCACACCATTCTATAAGTAATAGAAAACAATGTAAAAAATATTACTTGAAATAAAACAAGAGACAAGCATAGGTCTTGATGTTGTGACTGTAAAGGGACAGACAAAACTATTATGCCCCAAGCTCTAGTAAGCAGAGAGCCAAAAAGGAATCCCTAACAAAATTAAAATCTTTTCACTGGCTCCCAGAATGTAGCAACATTGTGTCCCACAGACTTGCAGTAAACAAAGGTGGAGCCCCACCACAAATGACTACATGGTATAATCTAATCGATATAGAACCAGAAAATCTGTAACTGCAGCTACAGCTCCCACCCAAAGCTAGAACCCAAGACCAGGAGTTGTGCTTCCATGTTACACAGACTGGTTGCAAAGGGGGAATCTGAGTTTCATTGTTACAACCAACAAACAAAGCAGATCTGTCAGTATAATTCAGCTTCACGTTAAAAAAAAATAATTGAGTTGATTCACGATATATTACTGAATAGGTTATGAAAGGGTCAGCCCAAGGGGCTGATAAAATAAATACAGGAATGAATTGTTCGCTGTGATGAAACAGAGATCCTTTCTTGAGTTTTTACCAATGATGGTATAGAAACGTTTGAATACATATTACCGTCTGTCAAGAACCCTCTTATTAGCTGCAGCTTACATCCTTGCCCTAATTATCCCAAAGATAAGAAGTGGAGTTGACGTCAGCTTTCTCTTATTTATATAGGGTTTCTCTTAAGTTTGTTAAAATCCACAGCTTCATTTTTACAGACAGAACTGTTGAGCTATAATTTCATTAAAAAATGCATGAGAGCAGCTTTTTTAGCAAACCGCATTCTCCTTGACCCCATTCTGACAAAAGCTATGGTACTTCCTTCATCAATACATACTTTCAGCTTTTCTAATGCCTCCACAACCCTTTCAAGTGGAGCTTCTCCTGGGTCTGACATGACTTGCACAACTTTGCAGGGAATTAAAATGCTTCTGCGTTACTACAGAAGTTTTCTTTACAAGATTTCACTGTCTCAGAGTCAGACAGATCGCTGTGCAAACATTCCAACATCACAACCAGAGGTCAAGCAGTCAGGAATTACCAGGTGGTGCAACAGGTAACAAAGAATCAGCATAAACGCTGACCACATGATTCCTCTTCACTCACATTAGTCTTTCAACACGATGAACCAATATTGTTTTTGGGTGTATGACCACCAATAAGCAAAATAAAGTCCTCCTAGGCTCCATTGAAAGCTCCCCAGCAACGCAGCAGGTTATTCATACAGTACATTTGTTGTATGGTTTCCCAAAGTGTGCACCTAATGCAGTGTCGAAAAAAAAATTATTAAGGTGCTGCATCAAGTTGAATATTATGGACGGTCAATATACATATAAGTGTCAAATATTTTCAAGTCAAGCTCCCAGAAAGGTGCCAAGTGGCCAAAACACAAAATTGAAAATAGTTTTTATTGCCAAAAAAGGTGCAATTCTATTGAGACAATGTTGCTATCTAAACTCCCTGCCAGACAGTGTGTCCAGCTTTGTCAAAAACCCTCCCCTAGGCTGTGATTGGCTTAAGTAGAAAAGGCAGACACCTGATGAGCTCATACCTCTGCTCACACTTCTCTTGTCAGCACATGAACACTGGAGCAAAGCCTCATTAGACTAAAGCTCTCCAAGCCTGAGCAATGATGTGTAGAGGATTACAAAAAGCTGATCTAAAAGGCAAGACAAATGTAGGTACTTACACAAAATATGAATATAACTGCATTATGTTTATTTCTAAATACCTGCATGGGGTGGAGCTTTAGGCCAGTTTACATCACACTTTCTGTGCTCCAGGTGCATTTCCGCATGCTCATTTTTTAAGCGTTCCAGGGCATTTTTTTTTCATCTTTTTTCCTTCATCTCAATTGGGACATGTGCGTTCGGATAGGTTTTGCAGCATTCCAGATGTGTTACACATAGAAAAAAATGCAGCATGTTCTGCTTTTGTTGACTGCACTGCATTGGTGTTAACCGGGGCCATTGGAATAAATAGAAAACACTCTAGATGCATTTTTGATGCAGATTAAAAATACACTGGACTGTACCTGGTGTGAACCAGCCCTTAAACCTGCACTGGCTGAGTTGTCGGCATTCTCCTTAAAGAATTGGGGGGGAAAAAGGTACTACAGGCAAATACTTTGCCACATTTTTCAGTAATATGCCTTGGGTATGGGGATCACAAGTATAAGCTAGCAAACTAGCATATATTGTTAGCATGTATTTAGCAAACATATACTAGGGGGTATATTTGCAATGAAGTGACTACAACATTCACTGTAGCTGTATCTTGGCCCATTTTGAATGACAACTGATTTCCTGCAATGAATGTTTGGTTGTCACATTCACTGCTCAAAACTTGGGCAAGAAGTACAGCAACCAGATTTTTCTTTTCCTTCCATGGCAAATGGAAAAATAAAAGAGAACCAGTTTGCAGACTTTATAACATGACATTGCATACTGGAGTGCCACATATTAAACTTCTAACTAAACCAATTTCTGAATAAAAAAAGAAGGAAATAAATTGGAAAAGAGACGTGTGCCACTGCCAAAGAGGATATCTGTGGGATGCTGTTAGACATGCAGGATGCAGTACAGAGACAGAGTCCAAACCAGGAGCATCAAATCTAGTAAATGGGCCTCAAGAGGCCATGATTGGAGATTAGACCTCCCTGCATAACACGTGTTCTCTCAGTGAAGGCTAAACTAGAAAGCTGTAATAGAAAACATTGCAAACCCCTCCTATCATAAATCCAAAATCAAAGGGAAAGAACCCACACAGTATTACTCAACTCATCTTATCCTTGAATTAGCGGATAATAATTTTAATTATCAAAGACCAACCAAGGATGGGAAAAGGAATCAGGAGAGATTATTTACTTTATTTCCAAATTCAGGATTAGTGCAGCTATTATTGCCGTCTCTTTGTGTTTATTCCTGAGTAGCGTCTCTCGAGAAAAGATTCACTGTGCAATGACAGAAAATGCCAGAATGAACAAAGGCACAATGCACTGCTTGTGTACCATATTGATGAGGCTTTTAAAAGATCACAATTATTAATCATTTGCTCATTTATGTTGTCTTACTAAAATGTTAAATTCATCTGTAATAATTGTCAGTTCACACAGATTTCTTCTAACACTTTACACTTAAATTTCAGGCAAAAACACAAATTAACAGTTAATGATTTTTAAGAAAAATTATTTTTAAAGCTCAACGCTGTGCACAACAAAAAAAAAATTGCACTGCCCCGGGGAGGTACAGGGATAGACTGTATTGCTTATTTGACTCTCCACTCCAGTCTCTGAGCAGTCCTCAGCATTATCACATGTAATGCAGGGCTGAAAACCCTGTATTGTATATGTGTTAGGTTTGAGCCTGGGGCCATGGCCAAGAAACACTTCTGGGGGGACACTGCTGAAGCAAGGTAAAAACTAATACAGCCTCTTCTACAAACCCTGGATTTAAAGTGATTCTAAAGGTTGTATTTTTTTTTTTTTTTTTTTTAAACATCAAACATGTTATACTTATATGCTCTGTGGAATGGTTTTGCACAGAGCATCCCCAATCTTCTTCTTTCTGGGTCCCATGCTGGTGGACCTCGCCCCTCCCCCCCTGCTGAGCACCCCCAATAGCAAACCTCTTGCTATGGGGGCACTCGAGCAGGCTCACTACTGAGCCACATTCCTGTGAATGGACATTGCCCATTCACACACAGAGCATTGGTCGGCCGAGCCACCAATCTCTCTCCTCATTGGCTCACTGGCTTTGATTAATAGCAGAAGCCAATGGCTCTGGCTGCTGCGTGAGCCAATGAGGAGAGAGAGACCTGGGAGAGCCATGGCTCTCATTAACATTGCTGGATCGAGATGGGGCTCAGGCAAGTATAAGGGGGGGGGGGGGGGTTCGGAGCTGCACCCAGGTTTGTTTTACCTTAATGCATATAATGTGTTAAGGTAAAAACCTTGTGCCTTTAGGACCACTTTAACATGCATTAACCCTTGCAGTGTGGAGGTTCTCATGTCAAGAGTAATTTTTTTTTTTTGTTGTGTCCAGAGTTGGGCTTTAAATGTAACTAACATAAGTAACACAATTTATATTGGTATCAGACTCCAGTAATCCCATACTCTGCAATCCCTGTGACTAGGAGGGGCGGGAGCAACACTAGTCACAGAGAAAGCAGAAGGATAAATAATCAGTGTGCTGCTAGTCCTAGTTCAATCTGCAGCCTATGTATGTATATCCAGTATGTCTGGGCCATGCTGTAGGTATAATGGAGGTCCCAGGTCTAGCTGTCTGAGAAGAGTGGCTAGAACACAAAAGTAACCAAACATAACTACAAATCCTTCAGCATGTAAACGTTCTCCTAAACGATCTTCATCTACTGTATATAATTTATCAGTTTACCTGAAGTCCAGCTGGTCTGAGAAATATTAGGAGCCTGCATGGCAATCAATATAATTTCTATACACTAATCAAAAATACCTTTGAATATCATTTTATCTGTGCAATACATTTACAACATTTCTGCGTTGACTTCTCCAAAATGTACTATCATGTGATCCTCTAAACAGAGAACAACCCACAAGTTTTTCACATTGTAACTCACATGTGCTACTGTGAATTCTCTTAAAATTGTACTGGTCTTTCTGTAAGCACTGACAGATCCTGCAGAGCTATTACATTGAACCATTCTCTGATCAGTTCCTATTAGTGAAGGATTCTTGCACTGTGATGTCCCTACCAGAAAAAACGCACACACTAAAGCAAATTTCATGCAGAAGGATCAATGATAAAAAAAATAAAAAAAAAGCAAAAACCCACAAAAGCACACTGATATCTTAAAACTATCATGCAGATAGCCTGCATGAATGAAACTGAACCCAGTATCCCAGTGCTGAAAGCTATGAATTCCAACTAATGAGATAGCAGGCCAGTAACCGAGCTCTTAAATTGAATCCAGATACAAAAATTATAGTACACGTTAATACACAAATCTTCAAAGCCCAGCTCAACTGACCTGAAGGAAAAAAACAGAACAAAAACAGGTCAAAGCACTAAAGATGCAGCAAGCATCCTCTAATGCACCTCATTGCAACCTATTATTGTGAACCTGCCCCATAAAACAGAAGTAAAATCACATTTTGGATATACTGCAGCAATGCTAAAGTGCTGCATAGTGTGGAAAGCAGTACCTGGTGTGAAAGTGCCTTTATAAAGGGGCCGCAGGATCAAGCATTCTTCATAATACACCTGCTAGTCCTCATGCTTCCTGAAAGTATCTGCCTTTTGAGCAGAAAAATGATCACACAAACAGATTTTCCTATGTTACACAACTTTACAACTTTCAAATTTAAACTGCTGGATAGTTAAGCTGTTCTTGAATTGGCCAGAAACTATCTGTGAATATTTATTAAACATGCAAATTTGTTGACACTATAAAAAAAAAAAAAAACTCTGCTGACCTTTAACCCTCAATATTACTCATATCATAATGAGATCTGTGATAAATAACTAAACATTAATTCTGTCAGGAAAAGTCAAATTATACATAGTAAACTGAATGACAGGCATGAGAAATGTGCCTAATATCTTTATAAACATATAGAAGAAAAAAAAAATCTATTAAACTAAGGAACAGATATTTTAAAGCTGAACTCCAGGCAGATACAAAAGACACACATTAAAGTGAGTCTTAAAGGCAAAAACCTTCTGTGTGCTGCTCCTCCCACAGCCTTCCTAATACTTACCTGAGCCCCCCCTCGGTCCAGTGCTGTGCGAAGGTCTGCTTTCATGCAGCTTTGTATTCATTAACAAATCATTACTTTATTTTTTAATACAACTGTGAAAGAGGGTAAGTACTGTCAGCCAATCAGCTGAGCTGCATGCAAATATTCTGAAAAGGAACAAGCTAACAAAAAAGAAAGAAAGTGGAGTGAGCAGAACAAGTACCTCATCAGTATACTGCTGCTTCTTCAACATCTAATCAGAAAATTGGGGGCAGGGAGGTAGCAGCAGTGTAGTTGTTAACTATAACTGAGAATGTGGTGTCATCACGCTGGTTGTGAGATGCTCCAGGGGGGTGAGTAAATCTCAAGACTAAAGACAGAAATGCAAATCCATTGGCATATAAAATAGCTCTCTTGTATGCCAATGTGTATTTAGAGGTTTGCCTGGACTTCAGCTTTGAAGTACAGACCAGTAAAACGGAGACGCCAAAAAGCTTAAACTGAAAAGGGCAAAGGGCAAGTATCTGACCTGTCAGCAGAAAAAAAGACCCCAATTACTTGAGAGCTCCTTTCAACATGTATTGCTGCAGGCAATATCTAACCAACCTAACACCATTTCACCAAACACATTAAATTGTGTGAAAAGTCATACTGCTGGTCAATATTGCAAATGCAACCCTTCTACTATCTACCTACAGACCTGTAACATAGGAAGAATTATGGAAATGTGTTGTATTATTGGAGATTCAATGAAAAACAGAATTTTCCTCTAGTTACCATATGATACAGGATTATAAGGGACATATTTTTTACACATATTACAAACAAAAAACGAAATACAGCATACTGCTGGTCATTGGTCATACAATGGCAGATTTATGTTTCCAGGAAAAAAAAAAAGAAAAAAAGAATATATTCTGGCAATATGTGAAAAAAATCGGTATGTATCTGGCTTTGATTGCTTCCTTCCAACACTATTGCTTTACCTACACTGTAAAATGCCCACCCATGAACTCTAAGCCCAACTTCGGACAAAACATTTATTTTTCTGGAAAGAGCTTATTCTACTGTCAGGTTTGTATCGCTGTTTGTGATCCCATTGGAGAGATTTTCCCTCACTTCCTGTCTCTGTGACATCAGGACAAACATCAAGGAAAACAGTTTACAGAAACAGGAAGACACAGACAGCAAAAAAAACGTAAGATTCCCATGGTGAGATGTCCCTGGCACCATTCCAGAGATTTCACCTTACTTAATGTTCCTTCACACCAGTCAAGACACAGATCCTGGAAAAAAAAAATCCTTGCCTGCTCTTGTCAAAACTTTTTTAAAAATGTAACTTACTAACACAATTTCTTTAATAGGAAGATACTTGAACCCAGGCTACGCAGGGGAAATACTTGAAATGTATGTAATCTAACTACAGTACCAAAATAAACTACAACTTACAAGAAACCATCTATGAAGGGAATATAAAAAGAACTCATTAGTGCATGTTCCCTTAGCTGCAAAGCGCATACAGAGATGGATGGGTTACAGTGATATCTACTAAGAATATCCTCAAATGAACTTTCATAATTTAAACAGGGTGTGTGGAGACTGTTTGAAAGGGATTCTGAATGAGATATTTTGTTTTTGCAGAAAGCTTGACAAATAGGTCTACAATAGGACAAAAATGAACTACTTGCTCTCTGCTAAAAATAAAACCATATGCATGTCATCTCTCAGCATCCTATTAGGCTCCCTGTTACACAACCTCTCATATTTCTATAAAGGATCAGCATAGAGACACATTCATAAGTGTTTTCACAAAGAAACCTTTTTGGTGCATAGTGCTGTTTTCTACGAGGCTTATCTCTGCAATGCATGTAACAGGTAAAGCAAATCCCTTTCAAAGCCATGCTCAACCGCAGAAGTCAATTCTGGCTCAAAAAGATCTTACCCATCTGACAGCCCTAAAGATTAATGTGTTAATAAAAATACAAATCTCTCTATACACACCTTTTCTGACCAGAGATCTTTGGTCTGGTCAAATGATATTAAAGGCCTTCTTTTGCTGCCTTCTTCCTCCAGTGGTGGACAGATTCTAAAGGTTACACAAAGCAGCAGAACATTCAAAACACAACGCGCAAATGCAGTGCGTATGCCTGCACCAATTACATGGTAAGGCAGTACCATGCCATTCGGTGCAGTGCATTTTTGAAAAGTAGTGTATACACTGCTTTTGGTGCAATCCAGTGCAATTTCAGCCCTTTGAAACGAATGGGCTGAAAATCCCACCGCAAAGGAACCGCACAGGAACGCAGACCGCATTCCCGAGAGATTCAGGAGTAAATTTTCCCTAAAGGCTGCACCTAAGCTCAAATAATCACTCTGTCCTTGAACGATACCATTAAAAATCATTATATTTATTTCAATGTGTTTAGAAATATCCTCTATCATCTAAAGGCTAGTTTAAATAAAAGTTTAAGAAAGTTTTTGATTAGTAATTGTTCAGTGATTGCGTTATGCTCATATGATGTGGCCAGCTTTAGCTTTTAAAAGCCCCTTTCCGTTCTGATCATCTCTTCTATGCAAAAAGAGACTCACCCTTAAAACAGACAAAATCAACTACACAAATACAATTATTCCCCCATAGTACCAGGGTATAAACAAATTTACTAAACTTCTCTGCAACAGAACATCAGAGACACCACACAGCTTCCAAAGTCACCTAAAAACAGATCGAGCAATTATAAAACTAATTAGAATGTAGTCAGTTAGCAAATATCCAGCAGTGATGAATTCAGTTTCAGCTCAGGGTGGTTACACATGAAGAGAGAGGTTTACTTTCTTCACACAGAAAAGCTCCATGGCTCATAGAGCAAATTGCCTAACTTTCATTGGAGACAAATCAATAGAAGCTCCATTTTGCTGTGTATAGGAGATGATCAGCAGTGAATACATTACAGTAGGGTTACTTTTCAGTCATTTAGCATAGTGACTGCCCTGCCCTCTCCTTGCACAATCAGGATTATGGGAGTCATAGGTAAGTGCTGGTAAGAATTGATTCACATAAGTCCCAGTTCTATCACATACCAAAGAACAGCATTTTATTCATGACAGGTAATACTGGACGTACACGTTTTTGCAAGTGTTTTAACAATTGCAAGCATTGCTTGTAGCAACAACATAGTATAGATAGAGCAAGCTGGCTAACGAGCTGGAGTTCTAAATGCAAAAATCTGGAGTGACTGGAAAAACTTCCATAATGCTGGAAAATGTACGTACAACCTGTTTATAAGCTAGTATTGACAATATGTGTTAACTCAGCTAAAGCAGGAAGTTTAAATAAACACAATGCCATCAGTGATCGCATGGAAAAAACCTGACAGGCTGTTTGTACTAACGTCAATCAATGGATCCTCTTCAGTACAACCAGCCTGCCCAGACGGCTCGAATCTCAGCCAGTCCCTGCTCAACCGGCCAAGATTCGATTCATCTATGGCCGACTTAAGGGAGGGTTATAACTCCTGTCCGTTTTTTCCACTGGGGAAATTTCCCTTCACTTCCTGTTCCATAGCCAAAACAGGAAGTGAGAGGAGATCTCTGCAAATTAAAGGAATCCCTTGGGGTCCCCAGGTCACCAGAACTAGTGTTTCCATTGGATTACTTTTGTGGGGACAACCCAACATTTGGGATTTATTTTACTTTCTCTTTTGATGATAATGGTAAACAGGAAAAATAAGAGATGGGGAATCTCCCTTACATGGGCACAGACAGTAATAAAAACCTGACAGGAGTTCTAATCCCTCTCCACATGACTCAAAACTAAAAAAAACAAACAAACACTACTCTCTTTAAACTTTAACAAATGTAATAGCCATATTGCATTTGCCAAAAAGTAAAAAGATGCTGGCACTCCTCAGCACAGCATTCTACCTAAACAAACACATACAGTGCATTCATAAACCCCCTTCACTTTTTTCCATTTTGTTATGTTGCAACCTGATACTACAATTGTTTGAATTCATTTTTTTCTCAATCTACACTTAGTACCCCATAATGACAAAGCGAAAAAAGAATTTTAGAAAATGTTTGTAATTTTATGGAAAAGGAAAAGCTCAAATGCAGTATCACATTGGTATAAATACTCGGGCCCTTTGCAACAACACTTGAAATTTAGCTCAGGTGCTTCCCATTTCTCTTGATTATTGCTGAGATGTTTCTACACCTTGGCTGGAGTCCACCTGTGGTAAATTAAATTGATTGGACATGATTTGGAAAGGCACACACCAAGGCCCCACAACTGACAATGAATACTGTATCAGAGCAAAAACCATGAGGTCAAAGGAACTGCCTGCAGAGCTCAGAGACTGGATAAATGAAAAGCACAGATCTGGGAAAGGCTACAAAAAAATTTCTGCTGCACTGAAAGTTCCCAAGAGCGCAGTGGCCTCTATAATTCTCAAACTGAAGTTTGGCACAACCAGGACTCCTCCAAAAGCCGATTGCCTGGCCAAACTGACCAATCGGGGTGGAAGGGGCTTATTAAGAGAGGTGATCAAGAACCCGATGGTAACTCTAACTGAGCTCCAGAGATCCTGTAGAGAGATGGAACAAAGTTCCAGAAGGACAACCATCACTGCAGCCCTCTACTGATCTAAGCCTTATGGCAGAGTGGTTAGACAGAAGTCTCACCTCAGTGCAAAACACATGAAAGCCCGCTTGAAGTTTGCAAAAAAAAGCACAGGACAGCATATTAGAAAGGCTTGATCATCAGTGGAGGTTTTCTACTAAATTGTTATGAGTACTCCACAAGATGAGTATAAAGCATAAAGATGAGCAAAACAAATTGCTGTAAAGGCCATCAGCTATCCATAAATGGCCTATTTGTCACAATGAGACAAATCTAAGCACTGACCCAAAACAAAGGGTATGGTTTCAAGCGCAGATTTCTTGTCTGTTTGTCCAGATCAATATAGTTGTCAGTGTTAAACTTTACTGAACACTGCCAGCTTTCTCTTCTCTGCACTGCTGACAGTTCTAAGGTAACAGACGAGTAACAATTGTGACATTAGCAATGCTGGACAATCTGAGATTTTAATTCATTTTCTCTACTCACATACTCACTATATGCAGTGACAGACATTTTATTGCATGATAAAACGTCTGTCACCGCAGGGACACACAGGAAACAATTGTTTCCAATATGTCCTATTCAAATTGAGCTGCAGCATGCTGCGTTAAAATGCAGAATAGCTCTGCAATGCTCTACATTGGCGTGAGTGAAGTGTACCTTTTCAGTTTATTAAAAAAAAGGGGGGGGGGGGGAAGAGCCATGTGATGTTCTGATTCGAGCACTACACTGCCCCCTAGTGCAGTCAGCAACACAGAGCTGCCAGAGCAGTGTATCGCTCTGGCAGCTCTTTGTTTGTGTGTTAATTCAGCCTGAGGGTCCATATGCATACTGGTTATAAAAAATACTGCTAATACATGCGGTTGGGGGGGGGGGGGGTATTCCTCAGCCTGTAGAAACAGCCTTATTATGTTAGCCTGTTTCCATTCCATTAGGAAGTTTACAGTCATATATTTAGTGGAGCATTTAAAAAAACAAAAAACTTTCAGAATTGGGCTTGAGAGGAGCTTTCAGGCAGAAAAAAAAATGCTCATAAAAAGGTGCCTAAATACAGCGTTTAGAAGGGTCCGGCTTTATCAAGTGTAAGTTGAAAAATGAGCAGAGGGGACTGTTTTGGAAAAAAAATGCTTATAAAAAGCAAATGCCCATAAACGTTCAAAAACTCTTGTGCAATACGAGCCTCTGAGCATTTTCTGCTCCGCTTTTTTTTCTGCCAGAGGTTCTGGAATTTGTTTTGCCCCTAGATTGTATGGACCCCAAACTGGGTCACACTCTGGTTTCTTTCTAAATCACTGACCTAGCACTAAGATAAATTGAAGGAGAGTTAAGCCCTCACTTCTTTTCTACATACTTGTTCTTACCTAATGATTTAACTGAAACCTAAGCATTAACATTGCAGCCAGGCAATATGAAGTTGAATATGAAGAATATGTGCTCTGGCAGCCTCCACTATTCTCTGAAGGCTACTGAACACACACTGTATTTACATATAATGTGCTACAAAGAACAAAAATGTGCACAGCTTCTGTGTTTTTTCTTTTTCTATAAAAGCCATGCAATGTCTCTGCATAGCCATTACTATTTTGAAAAAAAAAAAAAAAAAAAACCTGTCTGGGTGTCATTCGGCATTTCCAGAAGTATCCTCCCCCCACCTTCCGCCCATGTGTTCTGACACTGTGTGAAGCATCATGTGACCATACAGAAGACTAAGAGAACATGCTTGTGTGGCATAACCAAACCAACCACAATACCAGCAAACGTAGTGAAAGAAAAATGAAGTGACCGCATTGAGTAAAATGGACATTTAACAATCATAGGCTGTTAGTGGAACAGTACAGGGATAACACATTGGAAGTACGTCCTTCACACAAACTATGGATGAAAAACAAAAAAAAGAAAATTGTACTTAGAATTATAGGTTGGCCAACAAATATAGACTCTTGATCATAAGGCAAACCATTGAGTGGTAAGGTTAGGGACCCAGCATTAGACCAGAATGGCAGACTGATTCCCAGCATGGCTGACCTGCAGGAAGCTTTCAGAGAGCTTGTAAATAGGCAGCATGAGTGGCAGGGCACTGGCAATCTTGCATTGTGGCTGGACACTTTGCATTAATATTCCTTCCAGCAGTACCTCCTCTATTCAGTCATTTAAATTGCAAGGTAATGAGCAGTGCCAACGTTCACATTGATGACTTACTTCCTTTAAAAGATATGAAAAAAGGAGACAAATTACACCTTTCTTTAAAAGAGATCACTTAATGGCAACTTACTCCAGCCTGTGAGCTCTACTATTTTATGTTATAAAAAGATATTTGAATTGGGCAAGCAACAGACTACAAAAGCGGATCAGAGCCTAGACAACTGCTGTCCAGTTCCAGACCTGCAACGAATATCCCTGAGTACTATGCAAATTCATCTTAATATACCTCTGGCTTCCCTAGCCCAAGTGTCTATGAAAGAAAAATGTGCTCAAGCGCATGTTTTAAAAGAAGAAAATCCACTCTTCAAACTCCTTCCTTGTGAGTCCTGTTACTAGAGGTTCTAAAGGTTCTATTAGCCTACATATTGCAAATGCACTGCAATCTACATTCAAAGGGAAACATATTTTTACATAGGAGAGTATAAGAAATTAGGTGATCTAGAAATGTTCAGTGTTTTGTGATTTCAGAGGACAATATATTCAAGTCTGTCAATAGATTTAGCACTGACAATCAGCAATGGCTTTTGACCTATAGTTTTTGCAGCAGTAGTTTATATAGAATATTGATTATAATAATACAGAATAACAGCTTCACCATTGCCCTTGTCAATTTTTATAGTTGAATTATACATATAGTGTGCTGAAACAGATTTGTGCATATGGTATAGTACATAGATATATATAAACCACTACAGATTGGTAAGATAAGTTCAGCAAAACAACATGGCTTTCATTTGTAATTTTGCTAAAGCCATGGGATACATGTAACTAATTAGCACCTTGAAAAGTAATCCGACCTGCTTAGTATCTTATTGAAGTATTCATCCCTAAATGATCATTGCTTTTGGACTGTATGAAATAAATATATACACTCACATTTTCTCTCCTATTCATACAATAAATGACAATGGGAAATTCCTGAGGACAACGCAGCACCTATGAAGCCATAAACATTTCCGAATTCTTACCAGGGACTGTGTTCTACAGCTGTAGGATATTTCATTAAACCTTTTTTCCTTTGTTGTAACACAGGTGATGATTTACACTCCAAGTCTGAAAACCCTGTATTTGACTCCCACTTTTCAATCTGGTGGATTAAATCCATGGACAGCTCCCAGTGTCCTGCATTTTATACCCAACAATTTAAGCAGCACTCCAATAATATATCCAGAACAGAAGACAAGATCTGTAAGCAATCCTAGAAATGTCAGATCTTATGAGTACTGAGCAGCGAGGTAAGGAAAAAGCAAGTGGATGAACACTTCTGGGGCAGAAAATAAAATCCAGTAGTTCCCTTCATAGCTCTCCAAGCATGATTCCAGAGTGTCAAGCATTGCAGACAGCAAGCAAGGCAGAAGAAACCAAGTCTCCCAGAGATGACGTATCCAGGGACATGGAAGTGGTTACTTGTTTTTCTTTATCCCTCCTTTCGGCTGAAATGCTAACTAAGGCATGGAGATAATTAAATGTCTGGATTACCACACTGAATGCAAATCTTCCCACAGAGAGCAGGGCGTTGCTGTGCAGCTGGATGGGAGCTCGTCAGGAGTTTGAGATGTTCTGGCTTGCTGTCCTGTGTTCCCATGAAGGAAACAGTGGTGTAACACAGAAGCTCCAACTACTGTATGTTCTGTCACCACTGCTCCCTTGTTCAGGGCCTCTGATTTCACATTCCTGTTTGGCACGTCAGCTAACTCTGGAATGTCACTTCTCAGGCCTGGAATGTAAACTTGTTCATCAGTGTAAAAGGAATCTCTGTGCTCCAACCCCCACACACTCTGCAAGCTCCATCATCACAGGAATGATGGGATGGGAAGAGAAGGAGAGAGGGAGGGCAATTCAACATTAACACTTCTCAACTGGGAGGAACCTGGGACACAGTGAGACATGAGCTGGTTCACACACCTGTGACAGGAAGTGTTACTGGAGCGGCTAGATTACAGTGAAAGTGACGATATTCATTTCTGATTCACCTCCTCCCATTTCATCACAGATCAGACTTCACCACACTAGAATCCTCAGCCTGTTAGAAGAGATGTGTTCAATGAAAGGTTATAGTAACAAGCGGGCCTGTGTAGGGGGAGAATGGTTTATTACACTGCCTCATAAGAAAACCATTATACTGAATCTCCATTGGCTGCCCTGAGCTAAAGGTGACACCTAAAGCGTTCTGAAAAACCACTGAAGGACACTAACTGCAATCTACATTGCCTGATACTACATATACCTTCAATTATAATCCCTTTCCAAATATTTGTGCAAGACGACAAATACTGCAGTCTCATATCTTATGACTGTTACGCCTTTGTTCACAGGGATAGCCATACAAGTACAGGATTTCCCACAAACTGAAGAAAATCTAAGAGATACTTCCATTCATGCTAGTAACTGCATCTGACTGGATGCAGTCACTGTTCAGTGAACCATTTTCCACCTGGCCTTCAGACAAAAAGTACATTAAAAAGGCAACTATTGTTGAGTGGGTGGTGCCAGCAGGGCTCAAACTTCAGCTGATTTAAGCCATGTATGCTAGGCTTTAGGCTGGTCTCAAACCTTTGCACGTGTTAATGTGCAGTGTATATATTGGATAGGCAAAATTTTATTTTTTTTCCAAAACATATTCAAGCTATAGTTATATAATGTATATGGGCTGAAAGTGCACACTAACTAACATGAAATAACGAAGGAGTAGCCCACACCTGGCCCTGAAACAGCTTCTAATTCAACTGTCCAATTACTTTTGGTCCCTTGAAAAAGGGGGGATGGCTACTCTTAAGAGCTGTAATTCCTAAACCCTTCCTCCAATTTGGATGCACATACCCTCAAATTAAACCTGAGAGTGTGAACGTTCAGCCCATACCCATTATATAACTATAGCTCAAATATGTTTTGGTAAATACCTGAAAAAAACTAAAATTGTGCCTGTGTCCAAATATATATGGGCGTGTGTGTGTGTGTGCGTGTATATACAAACACATACACACACAGATTGCCAAAAGTATTGTGACGCCTGCCTTTACACACGCATGAACTTTAATGGCATCCCAGTCTGTAGGGTTCAATATTGAGTTGGCCCACCCTTTGCAGCTATAACACCTTCAACTCTTCTGGGAAGTCTGTCCACAAGATTTAGGAGTGTGTCTATGGGAAAGTTTGACAATTCTTCCAGAAGTTCATTTGTGAGGTTAGGCATTGATGTTGGACGCGAAAGCCTGGCTTGCAGTCTCCAACGTAATTTATCCCAAAGGTGTTCTATCAGGTTGAGGTCAGGACTCTGTGCAGGCCATTCAAGTTCCTCCACCCCAAACTCGCTCATCCATGTCTTTATGGACCTTGCTTTGTGCACTGGCACACAGGAAGGGGCCATCCCAAACTGTTCCCACAAAGTTAAGAGCATGAAATTGTCCAAAATGTCTTGCTGACGCCTTAAAGAGTTCCCTTCACTGGAACTAAGGGGCCAAGCCCAACCCCTGAAAAACATCATCACATCATAATCCCCCCTCCACCAAACTTTACACTTGGCACAGTGCAGACAGGCAAGTACCGTTCTGGCAACCGCAAAACCCAGACAGGTCCAATGGATTGCCAGATAGAGAAACGTGATTCGTCACTCCTTCGATTCGCCACTGTATCGGACGCTTTGCATTGCACTTGGTGATGGAAGGCTTGGATGCAGCTGCTCGGCCATAGAAACCCATTTCATGAAGCTCTCTATAAACTGTTGTGCTAATCCTGAAGGCCACATGAAGTTTGGAGGTCTTTAGCTATTAACTCTGAAGACAGTTGGCGACTTCTGGGCACTGTGCGCTTTAGCATGCGTTGACCCTGCTCTGTCATTTTACATGGCCTACCACTTTGTGGCCGAGTAGCTGTTGTTCCCAGTTCCTTCTACTCTGTCATAATACCACTAACAGCTGATCGTGGAATATTTAGTAGCAAGGAAATTTAACAGATGGAATTATTGCACAGGTGGCAACCTAGGAAATGTCATGGATGGACCTATTGCACAGGTGGCAACCTATCAAAGTACCACGCTTGAATCCACTGAGCTCCTGAGAGTGACCCCTTCTTTCACAAATGTTTGTAGAAGCAGTCTGCATGCCTAGGTGCTGATTTTTTATACAGCTGTGGCCATGGAGGTGATTGGAACGCCTCAATCCAATGATTTGGAGCAGTGTACCAATACTTTTGGCAATATAGTGTGTACAAGTATATGTGAGTGTGTGTTGGTTCATTGCCATTCATGCTGAATTGAACCCCAATGCACACTTACAATTTATCACAACACACCCACAACACAGATGTAAGTGCACTATATATTGCAATGTAAGTAGTGCAGGCATGTTTTATGTGCACTGTCACTAATAGACCATTTAAAGTGAACAGGATAGTTATTCACATGAAGAACATCAGCAGATTCAAATAGTTTAAAAAAAAAAAATACACAGAGCTTACCTTCAGTGATAGCCACATATCAAATTTATCATTAGATCTGAGATTCAAGCAACTCATTTTACATACAGATCTTCACTGTTCCATGTAAATACAGCTTGGACACATCTCTTTCTAGCCAACCTTCTGGCCCGTTAATGTAACGGTTGGCCTCGCTAACCAACAGGGAAGCTCAGGAGGAGGAAATCTACTTATCTTTTAACAATATATTTTCAATAACATTTATTTAGTTCAGGTTACTACATTATATCATATAACAGAGGCATGTACGAGTGTTGGCGACACTAACTCAGCAGCGGCAGAAGATTTTCCTTGTGACCCTGCCACATGATGAAAACAAACAAGCTTCATGACAAAGCCTGCTTACGAAGAATACAAACTGCTGCTTTATAATGTGCAGCCTTAATGCTGGAGCTGCCGCTGAGGATTATGGGAGCTGAAGATCAGCAACAGCTTGTGTGTTGTAGCTTTCACATCCCAGCTTCACAGAAAATTCTCTGAAAAGAAATGTATTATTGATATTACAGAGTGAGCCTTTAATGGCTCCTGATAACAATAATCTCCAAAGACATGTTTGTCCAGACACCTGCTGTTTAACTTCCATGTTTATTAATATGCTACCATAATTACTTGTAACGGATTTAAAGAAACTATGCAGGTTGACAACATATGTGAATCATAATTACTGCTTATTCCAGGCAGGTTAACAGTAAATGCTTGTGAAAACAGAGTGGAAAAATACACCGTCTAGGTGTGAAAATGAGAAAACAGTTTATCTTCAAAATGTGAATAAAATACAGCACAGACACGTAGTGATCCCTCATAGGCTGGGAAGATGATCTAGGCCTTACCACTACTGATCTGAATGACATTACCACAGCTGCTTATAGCATGTTTCATACACAACATAAAATCGCATCACATTATACTACCTTGGGGCAGTCTGTGAATAATAAAGGGGACTTTGAGCCGCCCTAACACTGGAGCCAGCATCTGCCTGTACTACATTCCCCTCTTATCAGTCAACCAGAGGAACATGCGAGGACAAGCTCACCTAAAGCTCAATTTACAAAAGGACATGCCACAAATACCGTAATTACATACAAATCCTGCTTTTCCAGGATAGACTAGAAAAGCTGAGTGTAAAAGAGGAATTTCCAGCTTTCAAAATAAAAAAGGTGGGTTTGGTAAAATACACATGTCCACGTGTGCACATAATCATCGGGGTGAGGCCATAAGGCAGTATCAATTGTTCTGGCTTTATCATTTAAAATGGCTACAATACCTGTTTTTAAAGCAGGTTTGTATAAAACAGGACTGGGCAAAATAATGCAAACAGGATCTAACAAATTCTTTAGCGTTGTCATGAAAGAAGTGCAACCACTGGCCTCAGCTGATCAGCAGCTGTATGTTTCCGGAAAATGAACATTACCATCCCACAGTCAGCCAGAGTTACAGTGTGTATAGATAGTCCAATATTTATTATTCTAATTATTTATTACAGTACTGCCAATTTATGCAGTGCTTTACATATTGTACAGGAGCTTACAATCTAAGGTCTTTACCACACAATTTAGACAGGAGCCAATAAACATACCGATACCTGGAGGAAATCCACAACAAGCACAGGGAGAGCATAGAAACTCCTGGAAGGTATCCTGGTTAGAATTTAAATGAAAGACCCTAGTGCTTGCAAGGAAGGAGTGCTAACCACTAAGCCACTGCGTTGCCACATTGCTGCCCTATAACTGAAAACAATGCTCCCTAATCAGGCTCAGGAAGCAGGGTAAGGATCAAAGTACAGTTTGTAAACTGCTGTCCTCATCAGACAAGTATCACACCTGGTTCCAAGCACTACAACTGTTATACTAAAACATACTTTAATATTCATACAATGTTTTAAAAATAGTTTTGCACATTAAAAGAAAGATACCACTCTATTGTTGATTACTGGGGTATATATTAGACCATTCAGAAAGGTTGTGTTTACTATCCCCTAGCTGTGAAAACCAAACTCATTTAGGAGTAATAGCAATTCAATGCATCCTGTAAAGAATGGGATGAATTAAAGCAGACAGATTGTACAGCTGACAAGTAAATACAGGTCAGAATAGAAGTCAAAAACAAACACATACCACCAGTATTGAGAACAATGAAAATGTTGAGCAGTCTCTCAACAGTGATTTGCAATGATATCAGCAATCTGCATAAAAATGGGCAGGCCTCTGATACTAGAGTAAACAATTACATGCTAAAAGGGCTTTTGTCAATTACTTCACACAAGTTCAAAATGGCCTGAAAACAATACAATCACCAATTGTTTTCAGTAACTAGCAGAGTGTGATCACTTCACCCTAGCCTAATATGTAGACTTGAGAAGTACAGACACATAATGTATCACATGGAACTGGGACATTAATCAACTCAGGGTCAATGGGATATGTTAGCAAAATTTATTCCAATTTGTTGTCCTCTGTCACTGTACACATGAGCCAGCTCAACAGTTCACAACCTGTATGGAGCTTGCAAAAGGTGTAGAAATGTATGTTGGTGAAAACTCCCCTTGTTTCCAAACTATTATTTTGTCAACAAAAACAGACACTGGGGAACCAATATAGATGTAGAGTATCACTGTCCTAGTCCCTATCAGCTAGTACTGTGCGTAAAAATACCATCTGATATAAGGAGAGGTACAGTTTTAGCCCTAAATATATTACACAAAGCAAATATATAAAAACGTACACTTTCTTCACAACGTTTTTTTCATATTTAAAACAAAAACATTACAATGTCACCAATTAACCCCCTCAGAGTTACAATCTAACATATCAAGCAAGCAAATTCCCCGTGGAAAGAGGGTTGCAATCTTGCAGGCTCCCTTCTAATATTTTTCAAAGTCTCAACATTAGGTAGTGGCTTCAATGTAGGAGAGAGGAAATATATGGGGTTTTTGACAATGGGTCAATTCACTCTGACCATAAGAAAAGGAAAAAAAACCCACAAACAAAATACTTCCTATCAGAAGTATAACATTCTGCTTACCAATTTCTTATTTGTATAGTTTTAATAAAGAAAAAAAAACTTTTAAAGAATCTCTCACTGGAGCTTCCAGAACGAATCTCACACTAATCGACAATTGTATTGAACAATTTTTTTTTTATTAAATAAACCAATACTGATATACTTTGAGGCCTCGTTCACACCATACATGCGGAAAAACTTATGGAAACTGATGCGCAGATTTCACTTGCAGAGACATCAGTTTTCATGTGTGCTTTAATGAGTTTTATACACGTTTCAGATTCCTATGCAGAAAAAATCTGCACGTTATTCTAGGCTTGTGGTGTGAATAGGGCACATAGAGAACTGATTTTGTTGTGCCCTTGCAGAACGTGTGCAGAAAAACTGATGTCTCTGCACCATGGTGTGAACAAGCCCTTAAACTCCCAATTTCCTCAGCATCAGCTGCGCTTACCTGTGTTCATCCTCCTGAACTTACAATAGAGTGAAAGATCCCAAAAAGTATCAGCAGCAAGCTTTGCGTTTTACCTCAAAACCCCTTTTTGAGGCCTCCCTCTCATTGCACCAGCTGAATGCTGAAGGAGGTATGAGCTAAATGTTACAGTTGTCAAAGAGTGGAGAGGTAATCACCTAATAGGGATATCTGCCCCAGCAACAGCTGGGAAAGGAGGGATTTCCTATTACTTTGGGGTAAATTCCACTAATTTCCAGTAGTGTAGAATACTCCCCATTGATGACAGCAATAAACTAACAAAGCCCTAACCCTTCCCTACTCCATCCAAAAATAAAAATAATAATAAATTTAAAAAAGAAGCCGGAGTTAACTTTCTTTTACCAGCATAACTAATTTGAAATGCAACTCCAGACGTTTAGCAGAATCTGCAAGCCATTTGTGTGTACTGTGACTGCAGGTTCTGAAAGGCGGCAAGCAGGCAAGCAAATAAGCAAGTCTAGCTAACAATAGGGAGACATGAGAATAGCTGAATGTCAGATTTGCCAGCTAAGAAAATAATGGTTTAAAAAAACAAAAAAAAAACAAAATACTAGCACAAGAGATTTGAAGCAGTGGGACGGCCTGCTGCATTACAGCCACATCTGGACTAAAAACAGGGTTCTTAGAAAGAAAAACTGTGTTTTTGGTCTGCACCACAGAGCTTAATTTTTTCTGGTGTCTAACATTAATCATTTAATAAAAATCTGTCATGTTTGTTCAATCTACAGATATTTCTGCAACAGACGGCATGGCAACAGGTCTCATTTAGATCAGCTATATAATATACAGTCTTTCTCATAAAGAACACTGTAATCACATGATATGAAGGAAGTGGCTGGTGTCATTGCCTGGGTTTGCATAACACTCTAGGGCAGCGTTTTTCAACCACTGTGCCGCGGCACACTAGTGTGCCGTGAGATATTGTCTGGTGTGCCGTGGGAAAAATTGCAATTTCATCCGTAACGTGGCCTCGGCTCACAAATAGACCGATTAGAACAGCAATGGGCAAACTACGGCCCGGCGGACCTTTTAATCCGGCCCGCGGAGCGTGATACTGTCAGGATGATCTGTCCCCCTCGACGTATCTGCGCATGTGCCGGAGATCGCCGATCGGCTGCTAATGCCTGAAACTGGCACATGCGCAGATACGTCGAGGGGGACAGATCCTCATAGGAGACAGATTTTCATGCTACACCGGAACGGCGAGAGGAACGCGCGGAGCAAAGGTAAGTGAATTGACACAGGGGGGGCTTGGGGACTTAATATGGGGGATGAATTAATATGGGGGATGAATTACTATATGGGGGATGAATTACAATGGGGGATGAATTACAATGGGGGATGAATTACTATAGGGGGGATGAATTACTATAGGGGGGATGAATTACTATAGGGGGGATGAATTACTATAGGGGGGATGAATTACTATAGGGGGGATGAATTACTATAGGGGGGATGAATTAATATAGGGGGGATGAATTACTATAGGGGGGGATGAATTACTATAGGGGGGGATGAATTACTATATGGGGGATGAATTACTATATGGGGGGTGAATTACTATATGGGGGGTGAATTACTATATGGGGGATGAATTACTATATGGGGGATGAATTACTATATGGGGGATGAATTACTATATGGGGGATGAATTACTATATGGGGGATGAATTACTATATGGGGGATGAATTACTATATGGGGGATGAATTACTATGGGGGATGAATTACTATATGGGGGATTAATTACTATGCTTACTATGGATGACACATACACATCATTCATCTACTCTTGGTCCGGCCCCCGGGTCCAATTATAAAATACTTTATTATTTCATAATAAAGTAATTATAAAATAATTTCTTTGTGTTTGATTCCTATTCAAGAGAATTACTTTATATATAGTCAATATAGGCACAGAGGTAAATTTTTTTAACATTTTCTAATGGTGGTGTGCCTCGTGATTTTTTTCATGAAAAAAGTGTGCCTTTGCACAAAAAAGGTTGAAAAACACTGCTCTAGGGCATCATGCCACTTGATCATTGTGGGTGGTGTGTGCACAGTCCAGTGACATGCTGAGTGTAGATTGCAGACAGAAAATGCTAGCGGAACAGCAACTGGATGCTTTACTAGACTACTGGCTATCACTACTGACTCATAGCTTCCCATACATTTTGGGGCTGAAATAAAACAAACTTGGACAAAATTCCATCATGCACTTCATTTCCTGCCACAGCAGCCCAACAGCATCCGAGAGCGATATGTCATGCACATGTTGAATCCACATAACTACCGCATACCATATTCATGAGCTCAACTGCGCCTGACAGCTGTTCGTTTTTCATTCATGATTATGTAGCAGTCCTTCAAGTGCAGAAAAGGGCATATACAGATGTATCTCTGCCCAACATCAAAGTCAAACGTCCTAAAATTGAAAAACTATTGCCATAGGAACAAAGGGGATAAACAAGGCTGCCACAGTGATACATCAAAAAAAGGGAAGACGTAATGAGGTCCTTTAGATTGTAAGCTCCACAAGTAGGGCCCTCCTATTCCTTCTGTACTGAAATGTATTGTAATTGTACTGTCTCCCTTTATATTGTAAAACGCAGCGCAAACTGTTGGCGCCATATAAATCCTGTATAATAATAATAATGCAGTACAGGAAAACAATGCATGCGTGAAAATAAGGTCCCTTTAACACTGATGTGCTTTTGCCACACTTTCCAGCGTGAGAAAACCACATGGAAAAATGATTCCCCTTTAAATTCTGTTCACTTTGATGTGCTGAGTTTGTGCCGAGTCTTGAAAAGTCCTGAATGCTGTGTTTTTGGTGAGCTTTTCATTTTAAGTCAATGGCATCAAAAGTGCACCGCATCTATGCTTTTGATGCGTTTATTGAGTCACTTGTCCCATGTTTCATAGGTGCATATCTGGGAGTCAGGAAACCAGACAGTGCACCAAAAATGCATTAAAAGCATGTTAAGGGTGCATTAAAAATGCAATATACACTTTTGGAAAATGAATACCGTATTTTTAGTGCACCAATGTGAAAGGGCTCTAAGTTATCACAACTGGAAGCCCACTGTCTGTCTAGGATGTCTATGTATTAAAGCGGAGTTCTAGTCAGTTTTGTGTTTATTAAAAGTCAGTTACAAAAACTGTAGCTGCTGACTTTTAACAAACACACACTTACTTGTCCCAGAGTCCAGCAATGTGCTCACCTGCGCCGTCCCTTCACTGCCTCTTCTCTCTCCAACTGTGGGCACCAGGCTGTGACAGCTTGCAGCTTCACAGCCGGGTGCCCACTGCACATATGCGAGTTGCGCATTCTCATTGGTTTGACAGTCTTCTGGGACCTGTGAAGGTTCCTAGAAGACTGCGGGAGGAAGGAGTGGGCCGAACTGAGCTGGAAGTGGGAGCAGGTACCTGTCAAAAACAGGTATCTGCTCCCCCCACCCCCCAAAAAGTGCCAAATGTGGCAGAGGAGGGGGAGGAAGGAAATAAGCGGAGCTTCCCCTTTTGAGTGGAACTCCGCTTTAAGTAGTCATGAACTATGATTTTACACAACTGCCATATGCTGGTAAAGTAAAGATATACAGTATAAAAATTACATGCATTCCCTAGGGCAGGGGTTGTCAAAGGGCCAGTTTACTGTCCTTCAGACTTTAGGCGGGATGGATTGTAGCCAGTCGTGGTAGAAAATGTCCTGGGCCCATCATAAGTGAAAATAAACATGGCCGCAGGGTTGGTGGTCAGTAGGAGGAAGAATAGTGCCCCATCATTGGAATTAGTGGCAGGAATAGTATCCCATCATTTGTATCTGTGGAAGAAATAGTGCCCCATTGTTGGTGTCAGTGGGAGAAATAGTGCCTCATACTATTGGGGGGAAAAGTGCCCCAAGGGCCGCAGTTTAGAGATCCCTGCCCTACGGCAACAGCTGTATTGCTGCAGTCGATCGTCAGTCTTAAAAGCTTTAAAACCGCAGTAAAAAAGGAGATACTGTTATCTTCAAAAGGCAGTGGTCTACGATCTGCAGCCCGGGGAAAAGATGTGGCCCTTTACTTACCTTTATCAGGCCCCTGGGGCATTGTTCTACCAACTGACACCAATGATGGGCCACCATTCCCCCTACTGACACCATCAATGGGGCACTACTCTTCCCGTTGATAACAGCAAATGGGGCACTATTCCATCCATTAAAACCAATGATGGGGTACTAAGGCCAAAGTATTTTCTACTTCCACTGGCCATAGTCTGGCCCCTCTAATGTCTGAAAGACCGTAAACTGGTCCTTTTCTTAGAAAGTTTTGAAACCCCTGTTCTAAGGTTATGTGGCGAACTCTTCATTGTGACACAGAGGAGGCCCTGGTCATAACGGAGATTTCACTTTGACTTTCCCTAAAGGTAAGCTTGTCAGGATCCAAAAGCAAAATCAGTCACATGAAACTTAGGCACATAAAAAGGTGTGAGCATCCTGCATATTATTTCCCATATGCTGTTACTTGGGTGTTCATTTACTCATCCCAACTGAGTTCCATCAAGCCCAAGTCTTGGTGTAGGATGATTTCCACTGTAGGGATCGATAGAGATGTTTGGAATGAAAAAGCGAGCATGCCAAGGCTCAACTCTCTAAGCCTAATGTGCCTTTTTGCATTACTGAGTGTATTGCATTTTGGGGATCCTGGAAGAATCAATGAGGCTTTATAAACATTTGTGCATCCGTTCTGTAAATCGGTGTACAAAGCTTTACTCTATCAATATCGGAGACAGGGATTTGTTTTGTAAATACTTCCCTCACTCCCTGTGACTAGACAGGAAATAAGGGAAATCTGCCCAGTGGGGTAAAGAAGGCAATTACAAATGGACAGAGCTTCTAACCATTCAGATTGTAACAAACATAAGTGGGTTTTATTGCTGTATGTGGCCCAGCTAAAAAAAATTTCCTTATTTCTTATCCCAGTGACGCAAAATATCCCCAATGGGGTCAAATCCAGCAACAAAAAAAAAGTAAATTATATCCCCTACCTAGTATATCTAGAACTACAAAATTGTTTTATTTGGAGATGGGCTTTACCTCAAACAAATAATTTAAATAGAAAGTAATCCCAAGGGCAGCATAAGGATATAAATAGTAGTAGTAAGGATGCATGCTTTGCTTAAAATGAAAAACAATACACAGCTCAGACATGAGCAGGCAGTTTAGTTAGGGCTGAAGTCACTGTTTTATTTCTTTTTCGGAAGTGGATAACAGTAGGACCCCTGTTTGTAGAACTATTAGGACAGTAGTCCAACCACTGTAACAGAGTAGATTCCACACTATCATATATCACCTTATGCAATACCAGATTTCACCAAGTGACAGTACTGTAAATTATATCAGAAACAGTTTCACGACAGTGGAACCGATTCCCAAAAATTTACCCAAATGGCATGCACACTGTTCTCAGGAATCCATTTAATGAAAAAAGTGTAAATGAAACAGTATGTACTTTAAAACAGAAAACATTTTATATACAACTTAGAAACAAGAAGGATATTAGACAAAAGCAACAGGGAAGTAAGAAAGGAGAAGTATTGGTTAGTAGAAAAATCCGAGTATTCAAAGAAAGCAACTAGAGCATTCTTTTGCTTAAGTGGTAATAACGAAAATTCTATGTAATGAAGAAATGTTGTATATGACAAAAACAAACTGTCTAATGCATAATGCGTGAAAAAAATTCAAACCAACTTTAACAAAATACTCCTTAGGGTAAATGTAGAAAACCCTGAGGCTATCATACAGGATTTTCCAAAATACGAAAGTAAAGGGGGCTGAATACAAATGCACACCACACTTTTTAGATATTTGTAAAAAAAATTGATAATCAGTTATTTTCCTTCCACTTCACAATTATGTGCCACTTTGTGCTGGTCTCTCACATAAAATCCCAATAAAATACATTTATGTTTTTGGTTTTACCATGACAAAATGTGGAATATTTAAAGAGGTATGAATACTTTTGCAAGGCACTGTATATATAAAAATAGGAAATTTGTATTTTGGCTTTTTTTTTATGGACCTCCTTTAGGAGAATTCAAAAAAACATTTTTACACTTTTCTGGTGGTAAGGTCATTAAATGGTTTGCACCTAATTCAAAAAAGCCTTACAATAGTTTTGTTAGGCAAGTCCAACATATGTGCTATGGCTGCACCAGATTCAAAAAGAATTACTGCCAGTTTAACCTCTTGCCGACCGCGCATAGCCGAATGACGGCTTCACCGCGGCCGGCCAGTTCTGGGTGGATGTCATATGACGTCCTCCCAGAACGCGCTCTCCTGCACGCCCCAGGGGGCGCGCACCCGGCGATCTCCGTGATCGCTGTGTCCTACGGACACAGCTGATCACGTGATGTGGTAAAAGGCCAATCACATCGGCCTTTTACCACGTGATCAGCGGTGTCCAATGACACGCTGATCACAGGGAAATGCAAGTGCCGGTTCTCGGCTGCACTTTCCTCACGCTGTCAGATCGTGAGAAAAGTACTGCCGAGAACCGGCAGTTGTCAGAGCGGGGATCGGCACCGATCATCAGGGCACTGATGATCAGTGCCCTGATGATCGGTGCCCAGCAGTGACACCCGCAAGTTCCGCCCAGCAGTGCGCCCACTAGCTCCGCCCACCCGTGCCCAGCAGTGCACCCACCTGTGCCCAGCAGTGCCCCCACCTGTGCCCAGCAGTGCACCCACCTGTGCCACTCTGCAGTGCCACCTACCTGTGCCCAGAAGTGCCACCTACATGTGCCCAGCAGTGCCACCCACCTGTGCCCAGCCACCTGTGCCCACCAGTGCCACCCACCTGTGCCCACCAGTGCCACCCACCTGTGCCCACCCACCAGTGCCGCCCACCAGTGCTGCCCACCAGTGCTGCCCAGCAGTGCTGCCAGTCAGTGCCACCAGTCAGTGCCCAGGGGTTGTGCCAGTCAGGGCCCTCTATCAGTACCCATAATCAGTGTCACCTATCAGTGCTGCATATCAGTGCCGCCTATCCGTGACCCCTAATTAGTGCTGTCTATCAGTGCCGCCTATCCGTGCCACCTCATTAGTACTGCCTATCAGTGCCCTTTAGTGCTGCCTATCAGTGCCCATCAGTGCCGCCTATCAGTGCCGCCTCATAAACGCACATCAGTGAAGGAGAAAAAATACCTGTTTGAAAAATTTTATAAAAGAAACAAACTTTTTTTTTTTTTTCAAATTTTTTGCACTTTTTTTATTTATAGCGCAAAAAGTAAAGCGCCCAGTGGCGATTAAATACCACCAAAAGAAAGCTCTATTTGTGAGAAAAAAATGATCAAAATTTCATATGGGTACAATGTTGCATGACCGCGCAATTGTCAATCAAAGTGCGGCAGCACTGAAAGCTGAAAATTGGCCTGGTAAGGAAGGGGGTATAAGTGCCTGGTAGGCAAGTGGTTATACAAGAAAAAAAAACTGGAGTTAAAGTGGAATTTAACGCCATGCATTTTTCCCCCTCTTACCAGTATTGCTGGATTGTCTTCAAAACACAAACTCAACTGCACAGCAAATTCAGCACTGTCTCACTACCATCTACTGTTTGGGTGATATAGTCTGGATCCTGACCTACCATCTTGGTCCTCTTAAGCTCACTACCATTTCCAGGTTCAGATAGCCAACTTCCGACCTCTGACCACCCCAAGCAACTCTGTGTGCCTAGTCCTGCAACCTCCTGAGAGATGTGACCTGAGTATCTTAGGAGCTAGAGGGCCAGGGACATGTCATTCTGGCCTAGGAGGAAGAATAAAAAAAAAACTAAAATACCTTTAATAACAAACATGTCATACTTACCTTCTCTGTGCAATGGTTTTGCACAGAGCAGCCCTGATCCCCCTCTTCTGGGGTACCCTAACAGCATTCCTGGCTCCTCCCCCCCCCTTGTGAGTGCAGCTTGGTCCCATCCTCCACTCTCTACTCACGGGCTGTGAGTGACGGCAGCAGGAGCCAGTGGCTCCCAATGCTGCCTCCATGTCCATTGACGACAGATAGAGGAGAGAGCCACTGCTCTCAGGCACAGCTCTGGATTGACGCCCTGTTCAAGTATTGAACACAGAAGTTTTTTTATTTTAAAGCAGAGAATGCATTAAGGTAAAACCATCTGCCTTTAGAACATTAAAATAAAAAATTCACATGCAAACAAAAAACGGCCATTGTAAGGGGAGGGTTTAAAAAGGAATAAACTCTTTTTGGAGTTCGTTTTAAGGCCCCATTCACACCTGTGTGCTTCAAAACATTCGAAAAACATGTGTCACACTTGCAGTGCCATTAATGGCATCCCAAAAGCGGTTCGAAAATATGCAGTTTAGCAAGCACTAAAATGTGAAGTAAAACAACCGGGTGAAGCTCACCGCCCTAGAAGTGAATGGACTGCCCTATGCGGTCTCACAAAAAATGCACATTAATGCAATGCACAAGTGTGAATGGGGACAGCGTACGGGGGAAAGGGAGGCTGTTGTGTGTTCTTTACTTTATTAATGTTGTTTTCGGTTACTTCATTGGTTGCTAGGTTGCAGGCTGTCAATGTACTACCAACCACGCTGCACATTGATAGTGGGCGGAGCATGATGGGAAACTCTAAGAGGCTAGTTCCTCATTAGGCCTGCCTGCCTTGAGATTCACATTGAACAGCACTGGGCAGATGGCATAGTCGCTTATTCATTCCAATAGTGGCAATAAAATTCACCCACTGCTGTCAATCACTGGCAAGGCGGAACTGATGTGGATTTAGTTTTTTAGAGCAGAGGTTACGTTCAACATGTTCTCCTTCCATGTGATTAAAGCAAAATTATGATTTCAAAGAACCTTTTGAGAGTCAATACAGCATGACAATGCAGTTGCGGTCCTGCTATAAGACAGTAAGCAATTCAAAATAAAATAAATTGGTGAAAATTAAGAGCTATTAGATAATTATAATTGTAATGCTGACATCCTTGGATGAATGAAAACTTGCCAGAGCAAGCAGAATTTCAGTGTATATAGGGGAACATTTCAAGTGTTGGGAAGACGTGCTATTTTGAGTTCCTCTTTTGCTGATGCACCATTAAATCCTTCCTATTTCTCTGACACGCTTCAGTCAGGAGTCTGCCCTGAGGTTTCTGCTTCATCTCCAGTGACCTCTTCATAGCAAAGTGACATGGCCATTTCTCATGTGTCCTCCTGCTGAAAGCTCTACAGTACTCTGTCAAAACCCTTTTTACCCTCCACTGCCATTCTCTGTGTGGCGTCTCCTCAGATCTTTGAGAAAGCAGTCTCCAGAAAGGGCAGTCCCCCCTCCTCAGTTCAGTTGGTGATATCCTGCAGTGCACTTCTATTCTTTTCTTTTACTAACCAGTCACTGAGAGTGTTTATTACTCAAACGTCTTGGCTGAAACATTAAGGCCTAGTTCTCTAGGCTTCCTATTTGATGCCCATAGAACAGCACACAAATTGTCACGTCACTAAATTATACTAGTATCTAAGGTGTTAAAATTACATTAACGCCTTTGTAACTTCTGTAGTAAACATACCAGTTATAGTGACCCAAGCATCCACAGTCTCTTCAAGGTATAGAATATATACACAAATTGGAATTTTAGCAGCTAGCTACTCAGGATGTCCTGTGCCCTCACCAGTAAAAACAATAACCCAGCATATCAGTGCAAACTTTGCAATAATTATTCTAACAAATATGATTCATAGAAGGCATGAGAACAGACACAACTTTTGTAAAGTTGATGGGTACTAGGTCTACTTCATAGATCTTATATAAATCACCTATGAGACCTCTGGCTTGCCAGTATATAATATAAACAAAAATACAATTATATTACATACTGGTGTGCACAGAGGTCTAATAAGTATTTTATATATTTTCCACTATGGGATAGGTAGGTGTATCCACTTCCCAGAAGAAAGCAGTTGCTACTTTACAGTATATATTTAACCTCTGACTCTAAAAGCTCTTCATCCTTTATTTTTTTTTACTTGCCACAAAGATCTGCAGAACTTGAAATTCAAATTTTTTTCCCATCATGTGTCATTTTCACATGTATATTTTACCATCAAATAATAAACACGTCACAGGCAAAATGTTTTGGTATTCTAAAAATCACTGTTTCAATATCTGGCAAGTGAAAAGTTTTTAGAAAATATAAAATTTTATCAAAAGAAAAACGAATTCATGCTTATTACAGAATTGTACAAAATACTACATGACTGAAGCATGCCCATACAGATGCTGGATCAGAGCTGCCTGATCTGGCAGTTATATTGTCATAAAAATGTTTCAAATGTCAAATGCAGACTGCCTGTGACCACTAAAGAAGTATCTACAGTGCATCCAGAAAGTATTCACAGCACTTAACTTTGGCCACATTTTGTTATGTTACAGCCTTATTCCAAAATGGATTAAATTCATTTTTTCCTCAACATTCTATAAACAATACCCCATAATGACAACGTGAAAGAAGTTTGTTTTGAATTATTTGCAATTTATTAAAAATAAAAAACGGAAGAAAAAAAAAAAATACATGTACATAAGTATTCACAGCCTTTGCCATGACACTCAAAATGGAGCTCTGGTGCATCCTGCTCCCACTGATAATCCTTGAGATGTTTCCACAGTTGATTGGACATGATTAGGAAAGGGATAAACCTGTCTATATAAGGACCCACAGTTAACAGTGCATGTCAGTGCACAAAATAAGCCCTGAAGTTCAAGTATTTTTCCGTGGATCTTCGAGACAGGATTGTATCAAGGCACAGATCTAGGGAAGGGTACAGAAAAATTTCTGCAGCATTGAAGGTTCCAATGAGCACAGTGGCCTCCATCATCCGTAAATGGAAGAAGTTTGGAATCACCAGGAACCCTCTTAAAGAGGGTTACCTGGCAAAAATGAGCGATCAAGGGAGAAGGGCTTTAGCCAGGGAGGTAACCAAGCACCCAATGGTCACTCTGAAAGAGCTCCAGCATTTCTCTGTGGAGAGAGGAGAACCTTCCAGAAGAACAACCATCTCTGCAGCACTCCACCAATCAGGCCTGAATGGTAGAGTGGCCAGATGGAAGCCACTCCTCAGTAAAAGGCAAATGGCAGCCCGCCTGGAGTTTGGCAAAAAGGCACCTGAGGGAATCTCAGACCATGAGAAACAAAACTCTTTGGTCTGATGAAACAAAGATTGAACTCTTTGGACTGAATGTCAAGCGTCATATCTGAAGGAAACCAGGCATTGATCACCACCTGGCCAATACCAGCCCTACAGTGAAGCATGGCGGTGGCAGATCATGCTGTGGGGATGTTTTTCAACGGCAGGAACTGGGAGACTAGTCAGGATCGAAGAAAAAATTAATGCAGCAATGTACAGAGGCATCCTTGATGAAAACCTGTTCCAGAGCAATCTTGACCTTAGACTGGGACGATGGTTCATCTTTCCAACAGGACAACAACCCTAAGCACACAGCCCACAAAACAAAAGGGGTGGCTATGGGCCAGCTCTGTGAATGTCTTGGAGTGGCCCAGCCAGAGCCCAGACTTGAACCCGATTGAACATCTCTGGAGAGATCTGAAAATAGCTGTGCATTGACGCTCCCCATCCAACCTGATGGAGACTGAGATGTACTGCAAAGAAGAATGGGAGAAATTGCCCAAAAATAGGTGTGCTAAGCTTGTAGCACCGTCTCAAAATGACTTGAGGCTGCAATTGGTACTAAAGGTGCTTCAACAAAAGTATTGAACAAAGGCTGTAAATACTTATGTACATGTGTTAATTTATTTTTTTTTTTTTTCGTTTTTTATTTTTAATAAATTGCAAAGATTTCAAAACTAACGTCTTTCACGTTGTGATTAGGGGGTATGGGTGAAAAAAATAATTTAATCCATTTTGGAATAAAGCTGTAACATAGCAAAATGTGGCAAAAGTTAAGCGCTGTGAATACTTTCTGGATGCACTGTATGTGACTGTTGTAGAGGCAGAAACTCTAGGTCAGCCTTTTTTAATCAGGGTGCCATTAGGTGTCTTTAGGGGTGCCTTGGAAAAATGTCTACAAATTGCCCAAAAATGGCACACAAGCCAGTGGATGGATTAGCCTGCCTTTTAGTGACACAAAGCAACATGTTTTCATTGTACACTACTACAAACTTCTAGCCATTGATGTCCTAACAATCAATGACGTCATGGTTGAGAAGGACATTTGGTGCATGCACAGCATCCCCTAATCTGCCCTTCTACATTAGCATTGGGGTCACATTATCAGAGTGAGGGAGAGAAACAATGGAATACTAGTTAGTGCCAGTATACAAAGGTGTATCTGCTTTGGAAGAATAAATCACCTCTAATATTGGGTGTCCTACACGTGTGGATGTTGTAGTGTTACGTAAAACTACATTTCGTTTTTTTAAATTTTAGAATGGGGCGCCTCGAGCTTGTGCAGAATTTTAAAGGGTGCCTGGACTGAAAAAAAGTTGAGAAACACTCTAGATCAACGAAAATGCCTACTTCTGGCTGTATAGTGTTTGTAAATGCTCTTTTCTTTTAAATACCAAACCAGTTTATATGTACCTGCTCTGTGCAATGAATACACAGCGCAGCCCCAAACCTCCCTTTTCCTAGACCCCCCAGCTGCTCCTCCCCTCCGCCGAGTGTGCCCATAGAATGCAAAAAAGTGGTTGTTAGCCCTTGTATATACCAAGTGAAGTGACAGTAAACTTGTCAGAAGTGATTCATGCTGACAGCAGAGGAATGAAGCAGCAGACAGAAATGACACTTAGTGCTCTTAGTTGAAACAAGTACACACTATTAAGGGATATGCTTTGTTCACATTTCATGTCTGAGGTTTAAAACCACTTTAAAGCAGAGCTCCACACAAATAGGGAAGTTCCACATTAAGGACGGGTCTCCCACTCTCCGTGAAGAATTGGCATTTGGGGGGAGTGGTCCCAATTTTGACAGGTACCCACTCTCACTTCTGCTCCGACCACCTAGGCGATCAGAAGCAGAAGTTGTCGACAGCCAGTGAGACCAGCTGCGGTGAGCACAACACTGGATCGAGAAACAGGTGAGTGGCTGTTTTTTTTTTGTTTTTTGTTTTTTTAAGTCTGCAGCTACAGTAACTTCTGACTTATTTTTTTGAGAGGAGACTGGAGCTCTCTGCTTTAAGTTAAAAATGTATAAACTTAACTACTTTTAAGTACATGGAAGATTGCGTATTACAAGACAGTTTATAAATAAAAATACATAATACTCCAGGCTAGATATTTTCGGTGAGGTAAAAGGACATTTCATGTTGTAGCTTTATTTAATGAACCTATGCAAAGCTTCAACTTTCATATATAAAATGTTGGATCTCTTTGACCTTCACTGATTCATTTGGTTTGTTCATGAGTCATGCTTCAGTGGGAAGTGATTCATTTTTGCCTATGTAACACAAGCAATTTGCACACCACAGGGGGAACATTACCAATGGTACACAAAAAATGGTAATGCTTGTGAGTGGGATCTGCTGCCAAATGCAACTACTCACACTAATCTAGGAGGAACCATCATAGGGACATATACAAGACTTTGTTATGAGCAAATTCAACCTGAAAGCAAGGTTAGCCAAGCACAACAATCTACTATTATTAGATTAAACGATACTGAAATAAAAATATCTCGCAAATACCACTAGGTAGTGTAGCTGTAGCAGTCGGATATGTATGTAAAAATCTCTGTCACCGGAATACGCCATACGTAAGTAAAATGGATAAATCCAAAATGAGACAAAAGTTGAAGTAAAACACCAGAAAAAATTCCCCTTGTGGGACCAGACCAGAAACATAACACTCTGACTTAAGAGCTGATACAAGGCAGCAAAGAGGTCCGCACATTTTTGTGGAGATGACAGAAGGTTGGATACAGTGAGGCAGCGGAGACTGAAAGCTATTTTTCCTTTGGAGGGAAGTGTTGGGCCCTTGAGTCCAAAATCTACTGGGTCTAAAGGGTCACGAATGCCAGCAATAGAACCCCCCCCCCACACTTCCTGAGAAATGAGGGTGTTTCCTCATTCTGAGGATGACTTACCATGGGGCTTAGAAGCAAAAGGGGGCCAAGCCTTGTGGGGGAGTGTCTTGTTTGCTCTTGGACCTAGAAGCCCAAGAGAAATGAAAGGAGCTCTTCTGAGACTCTGAAGTAGCTGGGATACAGTAGCCGCCTTTTGTTGAGGCAAAAGGGTACTTTTTACTACTGGTGATTTCCTTGATAAATAGGTGTGCCAAAAAGACATTCCCCTTCAAAAGCCATTCATAACAGATGCTTCGTGCCAAGCTGTTCTGCACCCAAAAACTTGAGCCTAAGGGACCTTTCACATTGAACCTGAAAAAAGGCTCATCTAGGAGATCAGGCATATGAGGTCCAGCAGCCCATCCATTCAGTACAGTTAGACTGTCAGCATGAACTGCAGTTGTTGGAGAACAGTGTGACCTGAGTTTACAGAACTGGAATTTCTGTCAATTTCTGCAGCCTACACATTCAAGATCTGACAAACAGATGCAGCTGCAATATCAGGCTGTAAGACATAATCCAGCAGGGGGGAAAAAGGGGCTTCTGAAAGAGGTTTTTGATGTTTGACCATAGTGTTCTTAAACACCAGAGAAGGACAATCAAGTTTCAAAGCGCTTGTAAGGGGAAAAAACCCTAACAGGAGTAGGCTACTCCTTGTACAGCTCTGATTGTACAATTAAATGTACAGGGAAAGCTTTAACTTGATGGAAACTTTTACAGGAACCCATGCTTGTAGCCCTAGGTGTGGCAGACTCAGGTTGCTGCAGGTCCAGACTTGTGCAAACTGCATCCATCAATAATGGAACGGTGTCTTTAAGATTAGGTTTTGTCTGCAGAGTGAGATTCCTCTTAAATAAATTTCATCCATAATGACAGAGATACTGTATGCAAACACTTGACACCTGTGTTTTGAATCCGTGATCACATCCAAGACCTTTTTCATAAACCGCAACATAGCAGCAGAGAACTTCTCTTTGGGCAAGGCAAGAAGGAGAAGGCACACCGAACGAAGGTAACTCCAAGGAGGGAGTACCCTCCAATAGGGGGGAAGAGTCTGGGTCATCAGTACCTACAGTGAGTATAGAAAAGAATCACCCTTCTTTAAAAAAAAATGACCTTTTGTTGCTTGGCAGCCTGAAACGAAGACAGACACAGCTTCTGTTTTATTCAACTGTATTTAGAACATCCAAGTGAAAAATATAACACCAACATGTCAGGAAAAAAATAAAAATAATTCAAAAAACATAATCAACAAGTAAGAAAAAGGATCACCCCCTTGTGTCAGTATTTTGTTGAACCACCTTTTGCTTTAATTACAGCCTTTAGTCTGTTGGGATATGTTTCTACTAGATTTGCACATCTAGAATTTGAAATATCTGCCCACTCTTTGTTGCAGAACTGCTCAATTTCCGTTAAATTAGATGGTGACCGTTTGTGGACTGCAGTCTTCAAATCATTACACAGATTTTCAATAGGGTTTAAGTCAGGGCTCTGACTAGGCCATGCAAGGACATTCACCTTTTCTCCCTCAACCGCTGTGGTCATTTTTACTGTGTGCTTTGGGTCACTGTCATGTTAGAAGGTAAACCTTCTTCCCATTGTCAACTTTCTGGCAGAGGGCAGCAGATTTTCCTCAACAATTTGACGGTATTTTGCCCCATCCTTGTCTATCCTGACAAGTGCTCTATAACCGGATATTACCACCTCCATGCTTTACTGTAGGAATGGAGTTATTTGGATATTGAGCTGTAGTGGATTTCCGCCAGACATGTTGTTTAGTGTTGAGGCCAAATAATCCAATTTTAGTCCCATCTGACCATAGTACCTTTTTCCATGTGGCTGCAGAATCTTCAAAGTGCGTTTGGGCAAAGCTCAGTCGTGACTGCATGTGGCTTTTTTCTTGCAACCCTCACATACAAACCACATTTGTGGAGAATTTGTGGTATTGTTGTAACATGCACAAAATGACCACTCTGTCAAATTTCTGCAACTGCAGCAGAGTTGCTGTAGGCCTCTTGGTAGCCTGATCTGTCTGGTATCTGACCAGTTTCCTCCTGGCTCTTTCATCCAGTTTGGAGTGGCATCAAGAACCAGGAAGGGTTTGTGATATACCAAATACCTTTCACTTCTTAATAATAGACTTCTCTCTGCTTCTCTCTGCTTCTGCTTCTTGATGAAAAAGCCTTTCAAATTTATTTGCATCCATCTCCTAACTTTTGCCTGTCCACGACGTTATCCTGGAGATCTTCTGAGAGTGCCTTGCCATCCATAGTTGATTGTTTGCATCAATTGCACAACCAGGAACTGAAATGCTCCAGGAAAGCTCTTTTCATGCTGAGCTAATCAAAATGACCACGGTTGATCACAGTTTAAAGTCAAATGTCTTTGTGTGCCATTGAGAAGGTGATTAGCTACACCTGATTGAGGTTACAAGTCATTTTTAGGAGAGGGGTGATCCCTTTTTGTAGAGGGCGATTTATTGCTATAACCACTGTAGCTATTTGTTAGGGGACTTGTTAGAGACTTGTTATTGACAGAGGAAAGCAAGCCAATGAGGCCCACAGGGAAGCTACATTTGAGCTTTTGATTCGCAATTCAAACAAGCTAATGAGGTAGGGCCGCAGGTTATTAACAAACTACTTGTGGAGTACAAATCATTAATGCTATCTGGGACCAGGAGCAAGAGAGATGTCTCAGACCTTGCGGGGAGGCGACTATACATGTAGACTTTCTAGAAGCCGATAAGGGGGCAGTTATTCACCACTTTCGCAGCCCATGGTCCAGGAGGAAGGGAAATCTGCCAACTGTATTTGAAATGTGAACCACATGGAACACCCACAAGAAATTCTAAAAAGTGCCATAGCACCAACAAAATCTTGCAGCTAGGAGTGACATGTATTGTATGACAGACCGTACCAAAGTGTTACAGTGCCATAGGATGACTTTAAAAGTGTTGAAGAACCAGGACAGAAATACTTGAAGGATATGGGAACTGTAAGGGAAGCTGTCTCTCAGGGGTACACCCATGTTTATTCACTGATGGTAGTCTGGATGCACAAAAGGAACGGTCATCAGACAACCCACGCCCAAAGGTCCTGATGCAGGAAACACAGCAGGTAAACAAGGTGTAAAAAAAAGAGACAGGGTAATGAAAGCAGGGGCACTAAAAAGAGAGGGGGGGGATGAAAAGTCATATGACTGTGTACGCATGCCAGGATATGCACATCTATGTATGGAAGATGATTAGACATTAGAGTATTATTGGAGAAATAGACAGATGATTATAATATAGTGTGTATCTCGATCTCCTCATTAAGCCCTCCTGGGGCTAGGGTGTCTTAGGTGTAGATCCAGTATGTTTCACGTTGGCAGAGGCGCTCAAAACACTCTGCCACTGAGGGTAATGGGGGAATGTGTACCAGGACCCACACGAAGAGCCCCGTGGTGGATTTGTCATGATGTGCTGTGTAGTGTCTAGGGACACTGTGCTTCCTGGTACACATTCCCCCATTACCCTCAGTAGCAGAGTGTTTTAAGCGCCTCTGCCAACGTGAAACATACTGGATCTACACCTTAGACACCATAGCCCCAGGAGGGCTTAATGAGGAGATTGAGATACACGCTATATATAATCAACTGTCCATTCCTCCAATAATACCCTAATGTCTATGCTAGCGCCACATCTTCCATACATAGATGTGCATATTGACTGACATGAGTACATAGTCATATGACTTTTCATCCCCCCCTCTCTTTTCAGTGCCCCTGCTTTCATTACCGTTTCTTTTTGTTACACCTTTTTTCCATGTTATCGGCACTACCGTATATGCAATTCTACGTTCATTACCAATTTTATTATCATTGCTAATAACAGTCTACACCGCTATACATACATATGCTTCATAATTTTCTGTTTTATGGTTTAGTGCTCTCTTTTTATTATTTTTTTTTTTTATAGCTTTGTGCTTTGAGATCCTGTTCCACATTGATATGCATTTTTTCCATGTTCCTCTGTCTTTAAATCTCCACTGAGCACTGTTGTTCCACGCCTGACAGTGTCCTCTATTTAAGCTGCTACTTCTCCAAGGGCCACCAGGCCAAAAGAAGGAGCTAGAGGCTCCGAGTGCGTAACCTGACTGTCCCACGTCTGTGCTCTTACTCCCCACTGACCCTCCGCCTCTTCCTGTGACGTCACATCCTGCCGGTGGGTTACAGGCTGGTTACTAGGTTCCTTCCTGCACAAATGGCGCTGAATTGGCTCTACAACACCACCACTCTGCAGGACTGACCTCTACAGTGTCTCTCACCATCTTCATCAGCCCAGCTGCTATTGCACTAACCACCGGTGGTGCCTGCAGGATGTTTTGAGGAATGGTTGTTTATTTATTACAGGTACTTCTATAGCGCTGTTAATTTACACAGCGCTTTACAT
Organism: Staurois parvus; assembly: GCF_062004578.1. NCBI lineage: Eukaryota > Metazoa > Chordata > Amphibia > Anura > Ranidae > Staurois > Staurois parvus. Next base: position 8,365,151 of record NW_028317886.1, read on the forward strand.
ATATATTGTATATTCACAACAGTCCCTAACCCTCAAGGAGAGTACAATCTAAAGTCCCTAACTCACATTCATACATATACAAGGGCCAATATTGTAAGCTCGAAAGAGCAGGGCCCTCGAACCCCTCGTGTATTGTTTTGTTACTGTATTGTCTCATGTACTGTCCCCCACTATAATGTACAGCGCTGAGCAAACCTTTTGGCGCTATATAAATACTGTATAATATATAATATATACAGGATCCAAATAACCTACCAGCATGTCTTTGGAGTGTGGAAGGAAACCGGAGTATTCGGAGGAAATCCACACAGGCACAGGGAGAACATGCAAACTCCAGGCAGGTGGTGCTGTGGTTGGGATTCGAACCAACGACCCTAGTACTGTCAGACAGAAGTGCTAACCATTTACCCACTGTGCTGCCCTAATGGTCATCTCTCATATACATAGATGAGCTTATTTTATTACTTCCTTTGTGAGTGTTTTTAATCCTTTGCTATTAAATACAGTGTTATTACTACACTCAGATGGGCGCCTCCTGTCTCTTCTGTCCGAGAAAAGATGCATGATGCTGAAAAACCCAATGAAGAACTAACAGATCTCGAAGAGTGCACCTTAACAGGAAAGAAAGAGGCCCTAAACTTTATGTTATATGTTTGAGTAATAACATATCTGATCCAATTAGCAATAGTGGAAGGAGTGGAGGGTTGCCCCTGCAGGAAACCTTGGGTAGTAAGAAGCAGGAATTGCATAAAAGGAGCAAATGGCTGAGAGAGAGACTCCCAACAGTGCACACCATGTAAAGTGCATACCATGACAAGGGGTACATCTCCTTGTACTCTCAACTGATAGTCTGGAGGCGCTTAGATGCGCCTGTTCACTGAGAACCGGAAAAAAGTTACTCCATGTATGGCCAGTTTACTGAACTGCATCAGGGAAATATCAAGTCTCCTATCCTGCACAGAAGGACTGTGCTGTGTAATAAAGCTTTCTAAATCTTAGGGCTGAATGGTCAAAAATAAAAATCCCTTTGGCAGATAAAATAGCTCATATATTTAATATGTGAATTTAGCTGTTTGCCTGGAGTTTAGTGAACATACACATTTCAGAAATAACTCTGACTTTATTTAAATCTGGAAACATGTAATGCAGACCAACCATTACAGTTTTATAGTAACAAATGTCATGTATGAATTTTAAAGATGTGCAGTGGGGCAAGTTCCAGTAGCGCCAGCATACTGTGAGAAAGTTCTCCTTTACAGAGAAAAAGATGATTTCAAAACCAAATGTAAACAAATCAAAGAAACAACATCTAAAATTATAAGTTACTGTGCTGCTAGAATACATGACAAACTGGCATAATCCCAAGACACAAAGGGAGCATTCAAGAAGAATTATGCACAGACTAAATACGGTAAACCAAATCAACAGTTTTACCATTTATAAAAAATGACTAAGGACTTATTTATATATGCAAAAAGAAGCATAGCGATGATCTACAAAGTGACGTAAACCATAGCAACCTACAGCTCACAACATTTCAACTTACTGTAATCAGCATAGTGAACAAGACATTGTACTGTATAGATGACTGTACACTTTGTACAATGCCCTTTATCGAACTGAGAAGCTTGTCTGCAACGGCGGTTTTAAATCCCGACCCCGCAGTACATCAGGTTAACTTATAAAAATTAAAGCAAAGTATCTGTACAGTCCCTTTGCAGTGGACGACTTTTATTTTTTTTTTTACAGTAGGTTAAAAATGATAGAAAGTGCTGCGGAGCTGCAAATGTGCTGTGGAAATACAGCCCTAGTGGGCCACAAATACTAGAGGAGCAGAGGCGACAGGACTGGCCCCTTCCCCCGTTGGAGACAAGTTTTCATTTTTGAATACATTATAAAATGCACAATTTAGCCTTAATGATTACTTAAAACAACCAAAACACTATATATTTTCTGAAAACCGAGACCCTGTAGAAGAAAACTGCTGCAATTTATGTCACACAACATTTAAGTTACGGTTTATTAAAGCAGTGTCCAAAATTTTCCAGCTTTTACCAGTTTAGAGCAAACAGTAAATGCTCTAACTTCAAAGTGTGCTCCAATAAGTGTTGCACACTTATTGTTCTTGTGTTTGGGTATATTATATATATATATAAACACACACACACACATATATATATATATATATATATATATATATATATATATATATATATATATATATATATATATACACACACACACACACACACACACACACACACACACACACACACACACATATATACACATACGTATGTGGGGTTAGGGGGATTTAAAAAAAAGTGTTTGGGTTTTTTTTTGCACATACCTGTGAAAATGTAAAAAGAATTGCAATGCCCAAAACTGTCCACTGTCATAGCCCCAGCATTGCCATCTTGCATGTGGGAGCCGGCTTTGACTTCTTGATCTCCCGCAGCTGGGTCCCAACTATAAATGTGCAAGATCATGCTGTGCTTTAGAATGCTCACACAGCCTCCTGGGACATGACATGTCCCTGGAGGTTGTGGGTGGTCATGGGCCAAGCTGACATAACTTTTAGCAAAGAGAACTGAGGAAGTGGGATCAAGTACTTGTCAGGAAAAAAAAAAAAGATTGTTCGAGTAGGGGAGAGGAGGAAGATGAGCAGAACTTTAAACCTTGAGCTACTTCCCAGTCCAAACCTTTATGAAGAAAACAATGCCAACATTAAATGCTCGTACTATGCTTAGGTAAAGTAAATTAGGTACTAGAACGAAATATATAAGTGAAAAATGAATTCTGACTTAACAGAAAATGTTCAACAATGCACTGTAAAAGAATGTTACCTACCTGCTCCTAGGGAGAAACATGGACTCCTTGATAAACACAGATCCGGATAAAAGGATATACCAGCAGGTACCGATATCGTCAGGGCTAAAACAACAGAGAAAACCAATGAAAAAATCCACATTATATTAGAAACATTGTAAATATATTTATTTGGTATGGAAAGCGGAATAATCACCAGTCTATAGTTTTGTGTCTGTGGTTAACAACATGACTTCACAGGATGTATGACATAGGCATGAAACAAAATGCAATTCATCTAATATCCACCATGAGATGACAGGGTGTACTACTCAAGCCTGACAAAAGCAAGGAGCATTCGAGACAGGAAGTGGGAACTTCAAATTGTGACTTTTCATACATTTCCGCAATTTCTCAACTTCATTTTTCCTAGTCCTAGCTTACCATTTGCCTATCTACTTCTCCCTGTCACTGCCATTTAATATTTGTATTTCAGTGCAGCTTACATAGAATATCAGCAAATTTTTAACATTCAGCATTATCCTTAAGGAAAAGCCCTGTGATAGTGAAGGTATCACAGCCCAGCCTGTGGTCATATATGAGTGTTTCTCCACCTAGTGGTCAGAGAGGAGATGCCAGGGTCAATTTCATTCATTAGATGGATCCTTGAGTTGAGTATATCCACGTGACTGCCTGCTCCTGGGGATTTTCCTTTTCTTTTTCTTCCTTATATCAAACAATGCTTTACTGTTTAAAGGCCAGGTATCTTTGAGCCAGAATGCTCTAACCAAGCCACTGTACAAGAGACAGGGAACTGCTAGTACCCAAATGCTTGCTGATTGACGCGGATTTTTAAACAATAAGCTCAGTTATTCTGCTTATTTTTACTAACTACAGGTGCTTAAGGGCAGAGAAAATGCATAGTGGTACATATACTTAGAAGCACCAATGTACGTAAATATATTCTATGTACGTAATAATATATCTATGAATTAATTGGACACAACATAACTGGTGAACCAAAAGTCAACAACAGACGTTTTTTGGGTCAGAGCCTCTGTCTGTTTTTTTATTGCTCCTAAAATCTCAGCTTAAGCATAATGGCCTCAATTCATATATCCTGGAGACATTTATTTCTGTCCCAGTGACAAAACTCAAGATCCAATTTTTATTTGTATTCTTTTAGTTAATCAATAACTACATTATATACATAGTCTCCTTTTTATAGGTTTTATGTTTGATTTTAATATGTTATTTAAAAAGACTGACCAATAACCACCAAATTTCTTTATCAGAACATCTAATCAGTTTCTCAAAAATAAAATATAAATATTAAAAACAAAATGAATAACATTTGATATAAGAAGACATTTTGTGGTTCAGCCAACCACCATCCATGAACAAAGTAGACATCAATTTTTAAAAAAAGTCTTTAAAAAAAAGTATTTGTGAATGTCTCAATATTCTTAATATGTTTACTGTAAATTATTTTGTGAAGACACAACTATGCGGTAAGTAAAACATCTGCAGACTTTACATCTGACTGAGAGCTGGGCAAGCCCTTGGATTTATTTAGTCTCTTCAAGCAGCAAACACTTTATATAGGAAATATATCCTCCAAAAGATCTCAAACAAGGCTTGATTTACTGCAGTGCAGGGCTGGCATGGTTCCAGTACAAGTTTGCCAATCCTTCGCCTAATAGGAGGTATAGTACACCTTTGAGGAGAGCGAGATAGCAATAGAATAGCCCCTCCTGCACTTTGCATTATTAAATATGCTGCTGGATGACTTTCACGCTGCCTTCTGGACAGGCAAGGAGAGTGGAGAGGTCTGCAAGATAATTAGCATGCTGAAACAATATCCCACCTAACCTGTCTTTTAGGCACAAGCGATCTACAAATGCTTCTTACCCATCTCCACTTAAGCACATTTTGTGAACATAAACAGGATTAAGAAATCTGAGTAAATTTAAAACAAATAGATGAAAAAGCAGCAAGTCGCAGGGTTTAATGAATTCTTTCGAACGCATGAACCGGGATGCTTTTTAGCAGTAGGTTTCTGCTTCAGATAAAATTTATTTCGGACAGTAAGTAACTTAAAGAGTTTATATGTAAAAGACAGTATTATATGAAGAAAAGTGGTATGGTGGATTCAGTCAGCCAAGTGTGCCACAACCGTTTCACATTTGGGACATTCTGGCACTAGTCTGGGCCCCAAATTACTTCTGGCTATCTGGTATAATGTGGGTAAAGGACATCATTAAAAATTACACTTAATTTTTTCTTCTTTAGAGAGACCTGACCAGTTAGGAGGACCATCAGGAAACAGAGTCTTCTAATGTAATAAGCAAATATAGCTGTTCCTACAAATATATACAATTAAAAAAAAAAATATTCTTGAAACATTATACATATTACTTTTAGCTGATCACTTGTGTATTTAACAAAACATGAAAACATTTATGTTAGGTTGATACTTGGGTCAGTGACTTTGGGTGTGGGACAGCGTGTAAATCACATCTGTTCCAGTACCCACCTGCAGCCAAATCGCACTGCTCTCAATCACCAAGAACACATGTGACAACTCATGAGTTAATGTGCAGAAACATATGAATTGTGACCAATAAACTACTGTATATAAAATTTGAACAACCTTCTTACCAACATAACAGGGAGAGAGAGACTGCTGTGGTAATGCTAGCAACAGACTGCATCATATATGTAATTTTGACGTTGCCCATAGTTCTTTAACCCTTTCACTGCCAGGTCTGTACTGCGTAGGGACCTACAGAACTGCTTCCAGCAGGCCAGGTCCGTACATAGTTAGTCCGGCTGAAACAGACAAAAGTCCATCCAGTTCATAGAGAAAAAAAAAATTATAATCCTATACCAACAGTTGATCCAGAAGAAGGCAAAAAACCCAGTAAAGCATGATCCAATTTGCTCCTGCAGAGGAAAAAAATTTCTTCCTGATCGTCCGAGAGGCAATCTGATATTCCCTGGATCAACTTTACCTATAAATGTTAGTAACCAGTTATATTATGTGTGTCTAGGAAAGAATCCGGGTCTTTTTTAAAGCAATCCACTTAACTGGCCCAAACCAACTCAACCAACCAAAAAAAAACCAAAACATAGAAAGGCCTCGGTCACACAGGGCATACACAGCTTATACCCTGCAAGGCTGTGTTTACCCGCACAGGGATGCCACAGGTGTTTCGTGCATCCCTGGGCAGGCAGTCCCACTGATGTAATTTGGGATGTAGCAACTGTACGAACACAGCCGTTGCTCTCAATTTGACATCCATGTGGGTCCGGGAGCATGTCCCTGAGCTCACACTGTCTGCATTTGGGGTCGGGTACCCACACAGATGTCAATTTGGGAACAGCGTCTATGCCCATGCAGCCACTGCATCCCAACTGAGATGAATCGGACCAGCCTGCACAGAGATGCACCGAACACCTGGGCATCTCCATGCGGGTAAACACTGACCTCCACAGTCATACATTTTAATACGCCTTGTTAACAAGGCATTAGAAGCAATTTAGCAGGAATTTATAAAATGTAGGTTGTGTTTGTGTGCACTAATAATGATTTTGCATATTTAGTGAAAAATGCAATTTGATGAACATTTGCATAACTACTGAGGGCCTAAGAAAATCAGTAGCACTTTTTATTATTCTACAGGTCATGTGCTTTCAGAAAATGTATGATTTGGGGAGTCCTTTCAAATTTTGAAAGCTGTAAGTGAAAAAATGGCAACCTCCAGATTTTGAGACTCAATTGTTTTTAATTGCAGTTTTGTACACATTCCGTTTAGATCATTTCACAAAAAGGCGCAATTCAAAATTTGCAAATATTTGTTATTTATTAACTCAATACAGTTTTAGCTTTTATGTTTAGTAGGAATTTAGCCAGAATTTTGTAAATTTTGGCATGGATACCACTAATAATGATCTTTGCATCTAGTGTATTTTAAGTGAAAATAGCGATTTGATGAACATTTGCGCAATTCTTGCGGGGCCTAAAAAAAATCAATAGCACTTTTTTTTATTCCATAGGTCATCTGCTTTCAGAAAAAAATTAGTTTGGGGGATCTTTTACAAATTCTGAAAGTTGCATGTGAAGAATGATAACCTCCAAATTTTTAGAGTAAATTGTTTTTGTTTTGTTTTTTTTTGCATACCTTAAAATTTACAAATGTGTTATTTGTTAACTCAATACAGTTTTAACTTTTATATTTAGTAGGAATTTAACAGGAATTTTATAAAATTTGCCATGTATGTATCCACTAATAATGATTGCAGTGTATTTGTAGCGAAAATAATGATTTGACAAACATTCGCGCAAATATCACAGGACCTAAAAAAAAAAAATCAGTGCCCCTTCCTTTTATTCTTCTGGTCCTATGCTTTCAGAAAATATATGGTTTGGGGGGGGGGGGGTCTTTCACAAACTCTGAAAGCTGTAAATGAAAAATGAAAACCTCCAGATTTTTAGAAAAATTTGGATATCTACATCTTTGTGTATGTCCGATTTTTACCATTTCACAAAAAGGCGCAATTAAAAATGTACAAATATTTGTTATGTATTAACTTAATTCAGGTTAAACTTTTATATTTAGCTGAAATGTAAAATTTGCTTAGCTTTTATGTACTGATTTTCAGTGAAAATATTGATTTTAAAACAAATATCACTTTAAAAATCAGCAGTGCCTTCTTTTTATTCTACCAGTCATGTGCTTTCAGAAAATATATGGTTTGGGGGGTCTTTTACAAACTCTGAAAGCTATAAGGGAAAAATAAAAACACAATGGAAAAAATGCGAAAATGGTCCGGCCAGCTGAGTTTAAAAGTGCAGCACAGGGCCTGGCAGCAAAAGGGTTAACATTACATAAATCATAAAACCACCCTGTCCTCTGTGACAGCATAATGCCAGCTTTGTTTTTCAAATTTTTTTTTTTGTTTTTAGATTGTACCACCAATACCTGTAATGTGTGATTTCCATTTATTTGTACTAAAAGGCTAGCATGGGAGCTGCTTTAATCATCTTATCAATTAAATGATAAATTAATTAAAGTGATGACATTAAAACTACTGAGTCATGGAGGAAGCTCTGCAGACACACTGCTTACACCACCTTCTGATGCATCAGACATTTAGTGGCAACATGCTGATGTCACAAGAAATTTCACAGGAAGTTCACTCATATTTAGTGATGGTAACATAACCAACTAAAGAGATTTTTAAAACCAAATGGTCATGAGTGTTATCACTTATCACCCATGTAATGGCATCTGTGAAGAAACTAGACTGATTTAATGAGTTTTCACTAGGCATAAGCAACTAGTCATGAACTTTATGGTTACAAGGGCAGTCCACCATCCTGAAAAATCCAGACAGACATCCAATTATTCATTTTCATTCTAGTTTTGGGTACATGTGACTGCTAAAGGTCTGGACCTGGCACTGCCACAGCTGGGCTCAATGAGCCAGCTGATAGCTCTGGGTTAAAGACGCACATAAGACAGGCACATGATTTGTTGGGTTGTTTGATGATGGACCGATGCTCTGGGGGGACATATGCTCTGGTTTGTACATATTGTGCTATTTAACTTGGTGCCTTGGTTCTCTGGCTGATAGATTGTATTTACACGATATACCTTTACATACTTAATCTTGATATACATATACTATATTGGCTCAATATTTCTGTGTAAGCCTAAGTGTGCCCCCTGTGTTCAGTGGTCTGTTTTTTTGCTCTTTATAGGACTAGGCTGCACGTTTTGAAATTAAGAAATATCATAGCCATTCTATAGCATGTGATATGTGGTGATAAATGTTCTTAGATACTTGATGCTCATTAGTAGTATGTTGGCCCACTGTCTCTTGCAAGAATACTGATATATCTTTTTGGTTTACATGAGCATTACAGACTGTGGGACATAATACTTGATAATAGGTAAGATTTACCAGTATGTGCCTTGCCTTTTTGGTACAGGCTTTTAAAGGACCCATATTGGATTGCTGTATCGCACCTGGACTTCTATTTACCATAATGGGCTTTCAGCTTGGGAGAGCCTTGAATGTTTCATGTCCCGCCAAAATGTGGTCCACATATAAACATTGATACCAGATCCTTTTTGTAGGTTTCTTTTGAATATACTGGGACTATTACCTTCGTTTCATAATGGCAACCATTTACTGGAACTAGATTTTTCCATTAGTTATAGCTTTTATTGAGTGTCTGATCTGTCTGTGGGTCTCCCATACCCACAGGGGGTAGGATATGGCTCTCTGGATGCCAGCCCGGGGCGTACTGGTCCAATTCCTAACCCTGGGTAAGCCTTGTAGATCCCTGCCTAGTGACATGGTTTTTTTGGAGATTTACAGTTAGGTCCATATATATTTGGACACAGGCACAATTTTAGTTTTTTCAAGTATTTACCAAAACATATTCAAGCTATAGTTATATAATTGATATGGGCTGAAGGTGCACACCCTCAGGTTTAATTTGTAGGTACGCACGTCCAAATTGGAGGAAGGATTTAGGAATTACGGCTCTTAAGAGTAGCCATCCAAGGGACCAACAGAAAATGGACAATTGAATATAATCATAAATAAAATGTTCATTTTGAATATTTTGTTGAGAATCCTTTACTAGCAACGACTGCCTGAAGTCTGGAACCCATGGACATTACCAAAGACTGGGTTTCCTCCTTTCTGATGCTTTTGTACATCAAAATTGGAGGAAGGGTTTAGGAATTACAGCTCTTAAGAGTAGCCATCCCCCTTTTTCAAGGGACCAAAAGTAATTGGATAATTGAACCAAAAGCTGTTTCATGGCCAGGTGTGGGCTAATCCTTCATTATTTCTTCATCAATTAAGCAGGTAAAATGTCTGGAGTGTGATATTTGCATTTGTAATCTATTGCTGTAAACCTACATCCTGTGTTCAAAGGAGCTGTCCATGCAAGTGAAACAGGCCATTGTAAGGCTTCAAAAACAAATCCATCAGAGAGATAGCAGCAACATTAGGAGTGGCCAACTATATATATGTGACCTAACTATATATATATATATATATATATATATATATATACACACACATATATATATATACATACATACATATATACATACATATATATATATATATATATATATATATATATATATATATATATATATACACACACACACACACACACAGTGTCTCACAGAAGTGAATATATTACGAATTTATTTTGTTCTGGTGGACTTTTTGGTTAGCGAAAAATTCGTAAACTGAAACACTGTTTCCCATAGGAATGCATTGAAAACTAATTAATCCATTCCGGAGGTCAGAAAAAAGTAAACGCTACTAAAAAACCGCATGAGTTATTTTATCAAGTCATGCGGTATTTTAGTAGTGACAACCATGTGTTAATGTTTCAGGTGTCAGCAGGGTTCCCCACTGACAGATGAATGTAAAAGAAAGTATTGCCGACAATTAAAAAAATGGATGGGAGGGTCTCCCCTCCCATCCATACCAAGCCCTTCGGGTCTGGTATGAATTTTGAGGGGAACTCCCACACCAAAATTAAGTAAATAAAAAAAAAAAAAAAAATGGCGTGAGGGGGCATAGGCCACAGCAATCTAGTGCTGCTCTTGAACCCAAGACACCTCCTTAACCAAGCAGGCTGGCATCCGTCAGGACTACCATCCATACTCTTGCAAATTGCAAAATGTTAAAAAAAACAAAATGAATTATAGAAATTAAATTATGTGCCTCGGGAGCTTATTCAAGCTACAGTAACATCATGAAAAACAACAGAAAGAACAATGCTGTCTGAATGAAAATTAGTTATGACTTAGATTGCCATATGCCATTAAATACTTCCCATACTCAGTTAGGGTATGGAAGCATTCACTAACCTTAGAGGCATCTTCTAATTGCAGTTAAACATTAAACTCAATGCAAAATAAATAGGTATTACTATATATTTTATTCTACCACTAACACCAGAGAGCAAAGTCTGGTGAGAGCAGATACACTATTATTGGTTAACCAACCACTATTGATCAACCACTAACACTAAAGAGCAAAGTCTAGTTAGAGAGGGGTTATACTCCTGTATATTGCTCTACCACTAACAGCAGGAAACACAGTTTGGTGGGAGAGGGTTTACACTACTAAAGATTCCTCACCACCAACACTGCAGAGCACAATCTAGTGAGAGAGAAATGACACTATTATAAAATACTCTACCAGTAACACCAAGAGCAGACTGGTAAGAGAAGGTTACACTACTATAAGAATGGCTCTCCAGTGTTGGTGATAGGGTACTCTCATCAAGTCGGATTACCCTACTATCAATATTAGAAGAGATGAGAAAAGATTACTATAGATTAACGCCCCTCTCACTAGACTTCTCTTCAGCGATAGTGGTATTACCAAGCAAAAGTCTAGAGAGGGATGTTAAACTACTAAGGATTTTCTATGTATGTATGTATATATTATATTTTCTTTTACCACCACCACTAACCCCTATTCTGGGGGTCGGCACCCCCCCAGCCCACCATCCTCCCCCCTCCCTAATTGCGTCCCTTCCTTTCTGACCCCCAGAATCTAGACAGGAGTGGGGGCAGCATTAACTGGAACCAATCACCTGTATTTTCTTTCTGCAGCAGCTGACCTCTCCTAATCTTCCTCCTGCCAGCCTACAGCTACTGCAGTAAGTAAATATAGGTTCCAGTAAATGCCTCCTCTGCCACTCCTCCTGTCCAGGTTCCCCTTCCTTCTACTGCCCGAGCCACTCTGTGTGCTGCCCTGGTCTGATCACTTTCTGTGTTCATTCAGACAGCATCCAAACGCCGTCCACTGCCCTACTGACGGACATTGTCCATTGTTAATGTAGACTAAGTTTATATTTTTAAAGTGACATTTGTTTTATCATATTTTTTCTTATTTAGGATTTGCTAGATAATTTCTTTTAAAAACAAATACACAGAACCTCGGTGATCTTTGATCTCTTTCATGTAGTACAGGTAGGTCTCCACCTCTCAAAGGTTGCCTACCCTTGCCCTATTCAAAAAAAATCCTCCGTTACCAAGAAACATTTTTTTTTTTTTAACACTTACTGCGCCTTATTACTTCCACCATCTCTAGGTGTATGAGGTGAGGAAAACACACTGCTTCATGCAGGTTGGTACCAACATACCCCTGCTGCTCCAAAGTCTACATGGTTACATATTCACTTGTAAACACCTTCTTTTTAACAATGTATCTGAGAACAGAAATGAGACTTCAAAGTCCCTCACTGGTCTTACAAAATTAGAAAAATCACTGATGGGCACAGTAAGGAACTAGTTATAAAAATCATGCCAAGTTCGTGCACTACTGCTAGTGGAAAAACATGCACACATTGGGTGGCTCCGGTGATCTAACCCTAGGCCTCATTAGTGTATGGATATTCCTATCATCCCTGACAGTAACAAAGTGCCCTAACAAATGATATAATCCAATGAGCAGATGCGTTTCAGGAACCTCCATTTTCATTAGGGTTAGAAGGACCTGTGAAATGTCTGCTTCCATTTCGAGAAGGTTGTTAAAGAGAGTGAACTGAGTAGTCTGTTGGGAGTATAACTGGATACAGTCTTGCACTGCTTATTGCCAAACCATGACACAAATTAGGACTACTGGCTTCACCACACACTCTGGGACATACTTTCCTTAATTATATATTTAGTCATCAAATGGGGTTGGAGACATTATGTCATATTAAAAGACGAAAGAAAAAAGGCACAGAGGATGAATTCTGCCAGAAATCAGGGAAAACTGCAGAAAGATGTTATTACATACCAATTACAATTACCAATTTCACTAATAAAATAATACTTGCATGCCTGAAAGTGCTCTGCTTTTCTTAGGAAAGCCATACATCAGTTTATACTAAAATGTATAAACTGAATGATCTGCAAAGAATGCTGCCAAAACTGAACTTTTCACAATACTCAAAAAGGGTCACCCCACTGAAAACTAAAATATCAGTTTTGGGTGCATTCTGCAGCACTGTAACAGGCAATGGCTTTTAATATTATACAGGTATTTTGGAGTCAAGATTCCACCCCAGTATAGCACAGCTGCTGTGACCATTACAAGGAGGTCCCACTCTCCTTGATAAATTGATTTTACATTAAGAGGAATGAGAAAGGAAAATGAGCAGAGTAAGAATTCATAGCGAGAGAAGTTGAGCTAAGAGGATCCCACAACTATAGGCTCTGAAAGATAAAAAGCCACAGGGCGATTCAGATCACCAACATCCACCCCTAAAACATTATTAAAGTAGATTTTCATACTTGCTCTACTGCTACTACTAGCAATAGTGATAGTCAGTAAGGGTGCAATATATACATAAATTCATACCTAAAACACTGAAGCTACTTTCCCAGGTAACAATGTAATCTGTAAGGGAAAGACCTTTTGGTAAAATGCACTAATTCTGGCTCCTATCAAGCAGCACTTTGTCTACCACCTCTAGAACTATATAGCCATGCTAGAATGCCATTTGTTTTCACATATTGGATTACAGAAGGAATAATAAAATGGATTTTAACTTCAGGAAAAAAACAGGGGTTAAGGCAGTCCAGTGGCTTTCAGAGCTTTTAGTATGCTGTGGATTGTTGTTCTCTGAATAGAGACAGGCTCCTAATCTATTGCAGCATACACAAGTACAATACATTTAGTGATATTTTATAGCACTTATTTTTTGGAATTTAGTTAAATGATCAGTGAAACTTTAGAGTATCAGCTAAAGTGGGTGGCGCTCATATTCTACCTGGGACATCACATATCTTTAACTACATGCTGAGACTTCTAAATCACTGGATCTCTAAACAGTGTACATTCAAAATGTATGTAACCAAACATGCTATGTACAGAAATGACCTTTTCTGAAGATAAAATAACTTAAAACGCAATATTAAATTGGTTATTTTCACATATGACAAGAAACTACAGTACAAAATATTTTATATAGATTCCCTTTGAAAACACTGTTCAGCACCACAGGCACTGTCTCAAATGCACCTGGCAGCTGATTTCACACAATGCATGTTCTAAATAAAACATTTGTCACCTTTTTTTTTTTCCTCTGGAGACTATCTGAGCTCTAAGCATAGTGAGGGAGGATAAAAAATAATTATCAAGGAGACATGACAAAAGGATGGTCACGTGCACAGGCATGCTAGGTACATTAGTGACATGTTAGAACAAACGTCCACTGATTTATCCAAAATAAACCATTAGGACAAACACAATTAATAAATATCTTGTAATGACAGGGACACAATGTACAACGTACAAACAGTGCACCTCCTCCATTTAAAGATTGGCAAAGTTACCTAAAATAAACACTATTCCCAATAAAGCAAACAATTCACTGTCATTCTCTGGTGTCTTCAACAACTTTGGGCCTTTCACACAGGCGTTCTGTTGTTTCATTAGTTTAGTCACATTTTTTCAAATACATTTTTCATCAGTTTTTCACAGAGGCGTTCCATTTGTCCATTTTTCATCCATCTCTTGATGGATGAGAAACGGACATAAATGCATCTCTATGGAAAAATGGATGTAAACAGATCATCCGTTTATATCCCTTTTTTTGGAATGGATCAAAGTCCTATTTTTATTCCATTAAAAACCAAAACCTTTCCCAATCCTCCCTCCTAGAACATCCCCCCCATCCCCCTCCTAACACAAATCCCTCCCAATCCCCCCATCCCCTCTCCTAGCACAAATTCAAATTTCCCCTTAATCTCCTCTCCTAGCACAAAATCTCCCCTCCTAGCACAACCCCCCCAGCACAAATTTGTCCCCCCCAATCCTCCCTCCTAACACAACTCCCCACTCCAATCCCCTCTCCTAGCAAAAATTTCCCTCCAATCCCCCTTTCTAGTACAAATTCCCCCCCCCCCCCCCAATCCCCCCTCCTAGTACATATCCTCATACAAATCCCCCCCCCCCCCGATCCTAGTACTTATTCCCCCCCCCCCCAACCCCCCTCCAAACACAAATTGCCCCAATCCCCTCTCCTAGCATGAATTCCCCAATTCCCCCTCCTAGCACAAATACCCGCCCCCCCCCCCCTTCCAGCACCAATTCTCTTCCTTCAATCCCATTACCTAGGACAAATTCCCCCAAATCCCTCCTCTAGCTAAAACCCCCTCCAAATTACATTTCCCATCATAAAATTCTCCCACCTTACCTAAATACCCGCCTTAGCACAACCCCCCTCCCCCGCAAACCTCCCTCCTATTCTTAGCACATATACCCCCATTCCTTCTCCCCTTCTAGCACTAATCCCCCACCCCACCCCCACAATCATCCCCATTACCCTTTCCAGCATAGATAGCCCCCATACCCTCCTGCACAAACCTCTGGTCTCAGCACAAATGATTGTTACCCCTCCACCCCCTGAATTTACAGGCAGGAAACCAGGTAAAGGTGTGGGTTGTGCTGTATTCTCACTCTTTTCAGTGAAACAATCCTTCATACAGCACATGACACAGGATCACACTTGGATATGGCTGTACACAGTTTGATTACCCCAACCCTATCTCCTCCACTGGCTGCTCATCTCTCGGCAGCAGGGAGTTGATTCAGGGAATGAATCAAACACTGAACATGCGGATGTAAGAGTGACCTGTGTAATCTGCTTTATGGAGCAGACTTCACTGCTCTACGCCGGGCTCCCATCGTTGCAGATGTGAGTGTGGTGATGGGGGAAGGCACTCAGCTGCCGACCTGGGCGGGCGCAATTGAAATCTAGGGGGGGGGGGGGCTATGCCCTTCCCAGCACCACCCTAAGTCATCGGCTGTGGCTGCACCTTAGGTGGCTGCTTAGTTCGCCTAGTAGTAGCACCGGCCCTGGTCACACCCTCTGTTCTCATCTGCATAAGATCTGGGGGAGGAGAAACAGCAGAACACAGAACTTCCCAGTAAAAGGTTGTTGTGGGTGGGGGGGGGTGCATGTCAGGACAATTATGTTCATTGGAGGAGAGCAGGGCGAGTTCCCAGCATAGCTACGGAACTGACCATGGTGTTTTCTCCTGCTTAGTGTGGTCAGTTTTTAATTGGAAAGCAGAGGGACTGGCAGGAACACCAAGGATTTCACACAAAAAAAAGCAATACATACTGAACAGGATACTTTTTCATACAAGTAAATGGTAGAGCAGGCCCATGTCAGGAATATGAAATGCCGGGTTTACATACTCTTTAAAGAAAGCCTGTATGACAGAATATATGGGAAATAACATTTTGTAAGCCTATCGCTAACTTTGATATGGGTCAGTCACTGCTGATCTTCCCTTCTGAAACTGCTAGTTGTAGTTGATCAAGCTGATCCTTTAGGACACATGCTGTAGGAGTCTTTAAGCAGCTAAACAGGTCAGGAGTATTCCAAGTCCCACAGCAGCTGTGTGCCTGTTTCAGCCAAGTTTAGAAGTCAGAGACCGTCAGGCAGGTAGCATTTTTAGAAAGAGGTCATGCATCTCAAGTTCCCTTTAACAATAATGTGGGAGAAAATGTACTAACCCTAAACTGCAGGGCATTTTTTTTCCAGGTAAAACAATCTACCTATTAGAATGTGAACACTGTGCACAAAGGTGTTGAGATAATCAAGTTTATATTGTAAAGCGCTGAGCAAACTGTTGGTGCTATATAAATCCTGTGTAATAATAATAAATCCAAAGCAAAGCCAAGTTGATGCCATTAAGTAATCGAGAGGCACAAGCAATTGTGGCTCCTTCATCCTTGCACTGCTTGCATCGGTAAGGGAAGTGGATATTCAGATGAAAGTGAATAAAATTTGGCTCAGATTTGGTTTGCATATCTGTAGATATGAATGCACTTGTACTAGAAGCTATTGAGTATATGAGTGACAAAACACAATACTGGACACTGCATATGCAATTATAAACCCAGGTCAGAATGGGCAAGCTACAGATAGCTTGCTGCATTTCCAAAGCAACAGCATTCAAGATCACAAATGACAGACAAGAATTCTGGAAGCTGGAATCTAGCGAAGGCTGGAAACACTCCACTGGATGACGTAAGCTGCTATAATTAAACAAATCTCTACATACTACAGAAAGGCGGCATGCTTTGTTCACCTAAGCCAAGAATGCCAAACTAAATGTCCATTGTCCACTAGTACACCGTGTTTAAAATCTGTTCTGTGAGTAGAAAGCTGTACAAACCTTTAGTGTTACAAGGAAAAAAGAAAAATCTCCAAAAAAAAAGGTAAATGAAAAAAACACACTTACTAGTATAACACTTCATTAGCTTCATGTCTTTCATAACGGACAGTTTCACACATCAGTCTGCAATAGAGAGAAACAAGTTAAAATCTAAATTATCTGTAAAAAAAAAAAAAAAAAAAAAAAAGGGTGTGTGACACAACAGTATCTATGGCATAATCCTTGTGTGTACACTATACACCCACCACTTTTTTGGTATGGATAAGGTCACAATAAACCATACATTAGTACATTTTTATATGGTTTGTAATGTAGCACATGCTAACAGTTAATACAATTGAAAGGTTTGGATTCATTGTTGATACTTTAGCACAGTAGTCTCCAAACTGCAGTCCTTTGCTAGCTTATATCCAGCCCTTGGGGCACTTTTCAGCCCAATAATATAAGGAACTATTCCTCCCACTGACACCAACAGTAGGGCATAATTCCTGCCACTGTCATGATGGGGCATTATGCTTCCTACTAATTTCAATGGTGGGGTATTATTCCTCCAATTAATACTAGTGATGGAGCACTTTTCCTCTGACTAATTCATTCCACTGACACCATCAATGGAGCATGTTTCTTCCACACTACTCCTCCTCCTGCTTGCCAACCTTGAGGTCATGTTTATTCTCACTGATGCTAGTCCCAGGAAAATTTTCTACCCCACTGGCAACAAACCGGCCCCCCTAAAGTCTGAAGGACAGTAAACTGGCCCTTTGTTTGAAAAGTTTGGAGACTCCTACTTTAGCAGAACACTGAATATGCAATCATGCTAATATGACTACAGTCAGCTTAAAGACCTTCCCCCTGTTCAATGATTTCTACAATAATACTTTTCCCCTCTTTCTCAAATTTACAGAGAATTTTTTTTTTTAAATACCTGCCAGTAGTCTGTCAAAATCAGGCTAAAATACGAAGGGATTTTTAATTTTACAGGTATAAAAAGGGATGCTAGCGTGGAGGTACTACACACAGTAGTAAGTGGTAAGTGTGTCCTATTACTAATAGGCGTGCACATGTCACGGGCCAGTCCAGAGACTGTTAATCAACATGCCAGACAACAGTGTTAATGCGCGCATGGAACAGCATGTATCTACAGAAGACTTCAAGCACAGTACGGTGATGAGATGCCCAGTCGCAGTAAGACATTTGAATGGTGTAAACGTTTCAAAGATGGCTGTACATCCATCAGTGACAATCCCGGTTATGGTGGTTCCCAGATCACAGCATAGTGAACAGTCATTCCTGTGAACGTTTAGCGTATGGAACACTTGATCCTAGATAATCAACGTATACCCTGTTGTGAAATTGCACAAGAGACAAATCTTTCTGGGGGAATGGTGAACACAATCATTCACGAACATTTGCATTTTCGAAAAGTTAGCGCATACTGGGTACCAAGACAGCTTTTTTCTTTGGATCGGCACAGAAGAGTTGAAGTCTGCAATGGGTTGAAGGAATGTTTTTTCAGAGAAGGCAAGGATTTTCTGGATCGCATTGTTACATGTGAGCAAACCTGGGCATATCATTTCACTCTGGAATTAAAAGGAGCATCAAAGTGGTGGAAGTATGCGGACTCACCACCACCAAAAAAATTTTGAACGATTGCGTCTGCAGGTGAAGTGATGGCAAGTGTTTTCTGGCACAAACGTGGAGTTATTTATGTGGATTTCCTGCCCCGTGGTGCCACTATCAACAGTGAATATTATTGTTGTGTTCTGAGTCATGTGCATACGCATCTGCGGAAAAACGGCCTGTTTTGATCACTGAGGGCATCCTGTTTCTCCAGCACAATGCACAAGCTCATACGACTCACCGCACTACATACACATTACAGCAACTCAGCTGGGAGGCATTTCCACACTCCCCTTAGAGCCCAGACCTCTCTCCGAGTGATTTCTACCTGTTTAGACCCCTAAGAGTTCCTTGAAGGTCAGCATTTCTGCACTTAAGTGAATCAGGCTGTCCTAGAATGGTTAAAGACATACTGACAAATCTTTCTATCCCAAAGCTTTCCAGTCATTTGTTAAACGCTGGGATAAGTGTATAAATGTAGCAGGGGAGTATGTTGAAAAATAAATGCGGTTTCCACTCCTTGAAATTGGTTTTATCATATAAAAGTCCCGGTTTGACATGAACACCCCACGTACATTGCAGCTAGATGCTGTACCAAGTGGTACTCAGCAGTTTATGGCAGTATGCATTTAGGAATGTATACATTTATTCTAGGTATTTATATAGTGCTGACATACGTATATACAGTACTATGCAAAAGTTTTAGGCAAATGTGAAATAATGCTGTACACTGAGAATGCTTCCAGAAATAGAAGTGTTAGTTCATTTTTATCAATTAACAAAATGGAAAGTAAATGAACAGAAGAGAAATCCAAATCAAAAATCAGTATTCGGTGTGACCACACTTTGCCTTCAAAAGAGCATCAATTCTTTAATTCTTCTAGTTGTACTTGCACACAGTTTTTCAGGTAGTTTTGCAGGTAGGTTGTTCCAAACATCTTAGAGAAGTAACCATTGATCTTCTGTGGTATGGCTTTTTGGCCATAATTATTTGACGAAGACCACTTCTGGCCAGACTTCTCCAGACAGTAGATGGGTATACTTGAGTACCGCTGCTTTCCGACAGTTCTGTGCTGATGGCACTGCTGGACATCTTCCGATGTCAAAGGGAAGTAAACATGCTGTGTCTTTCATTTGCTGCATTAAGTTTCCTTGGCCGACCAGTGTGTCTAAAGTCTTCAACATTGTCTGCTTTTGTATTCTATTTGCCTGGGAGAGACTTTGTTGATGCAGCATAAATACCTTGAGTCTTGTCGCTGTGCTAAGTCTTGCCATGGTGTATGACCTGTGACAAGAAACCGTAGTAGCAGAGTTTGGCTGTTCCGCGCCCAGTTTTAAGCCTCCTACACAGATGTTTTAGTTAATGACTGTTTCAACATACATATGAAATTGATGTTCATTAGTACCTGTATAGTATAATTGATTAAGGATTAATACACTTTACTGTACTCCTTCAAAATCCCTGACTTTGCACAAGTGTACCAAGTGTGCAAGTGTAAGAATTGATGCTGATAGTCACACAAAACATTGATTTGATTTAGATTTTTCTTCTGTTCGCTCACTTCGCATTTTGTAAATTGATAAAAATAAACAATTAAAGTATATATTTTTGAAAGCACTTACTTTACTTTATTTCCTTCACACCTGCCTAAAATGTTTGCACTTCTTGAGAATGAGGACCCAGCCAAGTCCTGCAGGTCTTGGACAATTTGTGGCATCATGAGGCCATTCCTTAACTGCTCCCACAGGAGTGGATTGTCAAGATACCCCAGGATGGGAATTCCCTGGGCTTGTAAAGATCCAACACCAGGGTCAGCACCTATGTGTATCCTTGTGGTGTGGTTTGGTGTATTGGCCAGGCTAAAACTCAGAGCCACAAACTAAAACCACAGACACGCTGATGAAGTGTCCTTAATGTCCACAAGATCCCTTACATGGCGGGGGAAGCAACAACTGACTGTACAAATTTGAACATGCAAGTACTTGTTCAAGCGTTTCAGGTTCAGAATGGGCCACACATTGCCATTTGGCACGGGCATCGTGAACAGGTTGGAATAATTACCATGAAAACTTTCCAGTTCAGGAACAGAGCAGAGAGCCTCAGAGAGGAAATGATCCAGAGCAGCTAACAGGGCTGCCATTTTGTTAGGTTTAGTAGACATGTTCAACAGGATAAAGCCTGGAGAAGGTAAAATGCCAAACCTCAGCTTACAGCCTCTGCACAGAATATTTTGAACCCAGAGAGCTGAAATATCTCAGGACCACACAGCTGCAAAGGTCACCAAGCTTCCCCCCAGTAACAGTAGTGGGGGCACCCCTTGCTTGAGAATGTGGTTTGTTGCCCATTTTGGTTGGGCTTGGGGCTCCAGGACTCAATAAATAATAAATTTGTATGTACACCTATCATAAAAAGCAGGAGTGCAGCGCTAAAACATCTTAAAAAATCTCATGATGACTTACATGAAAGTAAATACATGTGTTCCAAAATATGTCATAAATCAGAAATAAATATGTATAATAAAATGGTATTAAGTCCGGTGACAATGTGAAGAGTAAATTGCCACTAGAAAGTGACCACTAAAGTGAATAGTGCTAGACACATCAACCCAACATAGTCCACAACAAAGGTGCATATGAGATCTCTGATGATCTTCAGAATCCAGTGAAAATATCCAACGATATGGTGATGTGAAAACACCGTGGAGAGATTGCGCACTTACCAGATACGCAATCAAAATGCGCATAAAGAGATTATATCCTCAGCACACTGGAAATCCTTATGCGGGTCCGGTCTGCTATCCCTCACTGTCAAGTATACACTGGCACACTGGGAGAAGCTGCTCTGTAGATGTAGACAGCTCGCAAGGAGCCCCAAAAAACAGGAGGCCAAATAGTGTGATATCCTTTTGACAGGAAGCATTTATTCCATATGTGCCATATAAACAATAGGGACAAAAAAACTTTTATTCTTACTCTTTTAGATTTCGCCATGACCAGAAACTATTTCTGGTTCGATGGCAAATTCTATTTGCAAACCAGGGGAGTGGCTATGGGGGCGAAGTTTGCTCCCAGCCTGGCCAATTTGTTCATGGCCAGGTTGGAGGAAGATGTCATATACGCAAGAGATTGGCCTGAATTGTATTTCTATAGACGTTATATCGATATCTTGCTCATCTGGAAAGGGGAGGAGCAAGTATTAGTGAATTTCTTTGGGACATTAAGCAATAACTCCTTAAACATTAAGTTAACCTACGAATACAGCACAGTTAGTGTTAACTTTCTAGACACTAATAAATCAGGAGGGAGCTGTTGCGACTACTTCCTTTAAGGAAACAGACCGCAACAGCTATATTCCCATAAGCAGTTGTCACCATCCACTTTGCTTTCCAATATACCAAAAGGCCAATTCTTAAGAATTAGGAGAAACTGCACCTCCCTAGACACATACTTTTCACAGGCCTCCCTCCTTAAAAACAGATTTATTGAAAGAGGTTACGATGAATCGAATCTTACACGCAATATGCAATTAGTGGCCAACATGGATCGAGAGATGTTATTGGCCAACAATCCCCAGATAACGCAATCAAAGGTTTGCCCTTTTGTAACAACATTTTGTACCCAATATAAAGCCATCACTAAGATTATTAATCAAAATTGGAAGATTCTGAGGGCCGATCCTGTTCTTACTAAGATTTTGCCTGAAAAGCCAGAAATCCCCTTTAGGAGAGCAGAACCTTTAAGGAATAGAATAGCCCTGAATATTACTAATCCACCCAACAGTGTCTCTTTCTTTGGTAACATGGTGGGTTTCTTTCCATGTAATAAATGTACTATATGTACCTGTAATCGGTACAGGAAAAAGAGAATCGAGAATTTTACATCTATTACTGTAAAGACTTACAAAATTAATAATTTTATATCATGTAATAGTAGACATGTTGTCTATCTCCTCCAATGCCCTTGCAAAAAACAATACATTGGACGCACTACTAGGAGGCTGAGGGACCGTTTGCGGGAACATGTCTATTATGTGAAAACAGGCTTTAAAGAACACTCGCTTTCTATGCATTACAGATTACATCATAACAGAGACCCATCCTCCTTGATTTTCATGGGAATTGATATAGTGCAGGCTCACTGGAGAGGTACCAATAAAAAGAGAGCAGTATCTCAGATGGAAAATAAATGGATTTTTCAGATGGAGTCTATGCGTCCCAATGGGCTCAATATAGATATGGACATTAACTGTTTTATCGATAACAGTTAATTCCTTTTATTTTTCCGTATTATTTTACATATTCTGAGATGAAAGTCTTACTTATGGTTCTGGTAATAGATTTTATGGCTATAGCGGAATTATTTTATTGTATTTTTACCACATTTAGTCTATTCTATTAATTTATTTTTATTTATTACTGTTACTATCCCTATTTTTTAATAACTAGGGCGAAATTGTACTAATAACAGGGATATGTACAGTTTTTATGATTATTTAAATTTTTATCTTATTCTATTGATTAACGTCATATTTTATGATGGTCTATTAAAGTATTATTTGTATTTTATTAAAATATATATATATATATATATATACATACACAGTGGGGCAAAAAGGTATTTAGTCAGCCACCAATTGTGCAAGTTCTCCCACTTAAAAAGATGAGAGGCGCCTGTAATTGGCATCATAGGTAGACCTCAACTATGAGAGACAAAATGAGAAAAAAATTCCAGACAATCACATTGGCTGATTTGGAGAGAATTTATTTGCAAATTATGGTGGAAAATAAGTATTTGGTCAATATCAAAAGTTCATCTCAATACTTTGTTATATATCCTTTGTTGGCAATGACAGAGGTCAAACGTTTCCTGTAAGTCTTCACAAGGTTGGCACACACTGTTGCTGGTATGTTGGCCCATTCCTCCATGCAGATCTCCTCTAGAGCAGTGATGTTTTGGGGCTGTCCCTGGGCAACACGGACTTTCAACTCCATCCAAAGGTTTTCCATGGGGTTGAGATCTGGAGACTGGCTAGGCCACTCCAGGACCTTGAAATGCTTCTTACGAAGCCACTCCTTCGTTGCCCGGGCGGTATGTTTGGGATCATTGTCATGTTGGAACCCAGCCACGTTTCATCCTCAATGCCCTTGCTGATGGAAGGTTTGCACTCAAAATCTCACGATACATGGCCCCATTCATTCTGTTGTGTACATAGATCAGTCTTCCTGGTCCCTTTGCGGAGAAACAGCCCCAAAGCATGATGTTGCCACCCCCATGCTTCACAGTAGGTATGGTGTTCTTTGGATGCAACTCAGCATTCTCTCTCCTCCAAACACGACGAGTTGTGTTTCTACCAAACAGTTCTATTTTAATTTCATCTCCCAATCCTCTTCTGGATCATCCAAATGCTCTCTAGCAAACTTCAGACGGGCCCGGACATGTACTGGCTTAAGCAGGGGGACACATCTGGCACTGCAGGATCTGAGTTCCTGGTGGCGTAGTGTGTTACTGATGGTAGCCTTTGTTACGTTGGTCCCAGCTCTCTGCAGGTCATTCACTAGGTCCCCCCGTGTGGTCCTGGGATTTTTGCTCACCGTTCTTGTGATCATTTTGACCCCACGGGGTGAGATCTTGTGTGGAGCCCCAGATCGAGGGAGATTATCAGTGGTCTTGTATGTCTTCCATTTTCTAATTATTGCTCCCGCAGTTGATTTGTTCACACCAAGCTGCTTGCCTATTGCAGATTCAGTCTTCCCAGCCTGGTGCAGGTCTACAATTTTGTTTCTGGTGTCCTTCGACAGCTCTTTGGTCTTCACCATAGTGGAGTTTGGAGTGTGACTGTTTGAGGTTGTGGACAGGTGTCTTTTATACTGATAACAAGTTCAAACAGGTGCCATTGATACAGGTAATGAGTGCAGGACAGAGGAGCCTCAAAGAAGGTACAGGTCTGTGAGAGCCAGAAATCTTGCTTGTTTGTAGGTGACCACATACTTATTTTCCACCATAATTTGCAAATAAATTCTTTCCAAATCAGCCAATGTGATTGTCTGGATTTTTTTTCTCATTTGGTCTCTCATAGTTGAGGTCTACCCATGATGCCAATTACAGGCCGCTCTCATCTTTTAAGTGGGAGAACTTGCACAATTGGTGGCTGACTAAATACTTTTTTGCCCCACTGTATGTACTGCTATACAGGATGTTTATGGCAATGACCTGGTATTATTGTTTACAACTATGACTAGGGTCACTAGATAGCATCATTAGCATACTGATTTAAATATGCCCTATTGTTGCCATTTAATGTGGGTACATTGATACTCTGTATCCTGGTTTCCTGAATATAATTTTATTCTGAATGTAGTTTTTATAATTGGGAACTACTAACATCGGGACCTTGATTGCTTGTCACTGCAGAGACATAACCCTTTCTGGTGACCCTTGTTATGGAAACCACCTTATGACTCCGTTTATATGGCACCTGCGCCATTGAGCAGGCTACATGAAAATGGCGCCTGCCGCAGAGACATTCGGCGCTACAAAATGGCACGCGCAAACAGCGCATGCGCCGTTTTTCCTATTTAAAGCCGCATTTGGCGAACACCGCTGTAAGTGAACCCCCTATGACTACGTGCAATCGCACGAAACGCGTCAAGGAGGGACTACAGCACTGTGACGTCACGCCGCCGAGGAGGCCATCTTTACACATGGTCAGTGGTTTTGTCCCTATTGTTTATATGGCACATATGGAATAAATGCTTCCTGTCAAAAGGATATCACACTATTTGGCCTCCTCTGTTTTTTGGGGCTCCTTGTGAGCTGTCTACATCTACAGAGCAGCTTCTCCCAGTGTGCCAGTGTATACTTGACAGTGAGGGATAGCAGACCTGACCCGCATAAGGATTTCCAGTGTGCTGAGGATATAATCTCTTTATGCGCATTTTGATTGCGTATCTGGTAAGTGCGCAATCTCTCCACAGTGTTTTCACATCACCATATCGCTGGATATTTTCACTGGATTCTGAAGATCATCAGAGATCTCATATGCACCTTCATTGTGGACTATGTTGGGTTGATGTGTCCGGCACTATTCACTTTAGTGGTCACTTTCTAGTGGCAATTTATTCTGCACATTGTCACCGGACTTAATACCATTTTATTATACATATTTATTTCTGATTTATGACATATTTTGGAATACATGTATTTACTTTCATGTAAGTTATCATGAGATTTTATAAGATGTTTTAGCGCTGCACTCCTGCTTTTTAGGATTTATTCGAAGGTTTTACATGGTACCTTTAGTGTTCAGCTGCTATTTATGTTTTAAGCGCTCGCTTACTTTTCGACTACCGTATGTACACCTATGTTGTATGGTAAAATATTAACACCCAGCTGCTGCCTACAGATGCACATACAACACATCTGACTATGAAAATTCTGATGGAAATAAGTGCCGCAATCTATAAGGTGTAGCAGTGAATCAAAATAATTTTAAAATTAAAAAAATGCTCACAAAATGTGCTACCTATGCTACCTTATGACCCCCTTATACATGAAAAAATGTTAACATACTATGTGAACCTTGAACCAATACATCATTTAAAGTGCACCCTATATAGTACATGGACCTTACCTAAATGTAATCTTGTTACATGAATCTTAGCCTAACTAATTAAAGTGCTGTTGTGTTATATAATACCCTATACGCAGTATAAGCCTTCCCAAATAAAAATATTTAAAACAAAAAATATATAAAATTATATAAAGTGCAAACGTGACTCAAAGTGCTTAAGGAAATGAGTGCTAAAAATATGCCCGTAAACTTTGCCGACAAAATAAGTGCAAAAGTTCTTCGTGAACATTAGTCCAATGTGTATATAAAGTGCCAGTAGGTTCCAAAAAAACACACTACACACAACTGACAAACCCTTCTGTGTAACTGGTGATATTTAGTACTGCCTCTCTCCGTCCAAATGCACATTCACCAGATCTGGATGACCTCTTAGAAAAAGTAGTTCAATGACCTCCAAAATACCCAGCTTCACTCAGCTTACTCCTCTCCACAAAAACTGCAACTCTCCTATGTTCTCTCCACAGGGCTCAAGAGAAGATACAGACAGGAAGAATGCTCATCATTTACTATTGTTTATTAAAAAAATAAAAAAAAAGCATAAATCATTGCACTCATATTAAAAGGTGCCTACCTGGCACCCGGAATGATCAGCCTTGATTACCTCCTGTGCGCGAATATAAGTCCCAGGTGAGATAGTTGTTGAAAGGAATCTCCCAACCCATCCACACACAGGGAAAAGCTCCAAATGTAGTATGGCTTAGGAACTGAACTTAAAGGACCAAGGGTTCATTTGTCATGCATTTTACCCATATCAGCAAGGTCTGACAAACCCCATAGATGGTGAGTTGCATGGTCACACTTGTTATGGAAAAGAATGCCTTACAGGGATTCAAACTGTTTGCTCGCAAGGTCCTTAAACACTGATACATTGTCTACTGGTTACTGAAAGAGTCTTCTTTAAATAAAACACCACAAGGTCCAAAGAAGAGATCGCCTGGTTCTTGTATAGATGCTCTTCAGTAAGTGAATGCCACAGAAAGGACTTTAACTAAACCGGTTACGGTTGCATTCCCGGGCCAGATACTAGATTGCACCAGCAAGATTGGCGGGCCACACCTGTGCAACATCGATGCAGCCCATTACCACCATAAACTGTCCGACACTGCCCAGCACCAACACACATAGCAAGAAAACCCACAGAACCTCTGGCAGCACCCCAGGTCACAGACAATAGCTCCAAGGTGCATCTGGGAAACCCCTGACTGTGCCAAAATCCCCCGCCCAGCCCTGAAGCAGGGGACCAGCACAACTTAAGAGACAATTTAAAAATGGTTTGGCGATGCAGAAGGCTTGGCCTTCACCATATCCATGTCCGGTCCACCCCGCAGGGTCTTCAGTAGACCACAGCCCTTGACCTGTATACCACCCTACTCTTACCATGCAACCACTTGCCAAGATGAGCAGCAAAGCCCATGGAACGGCACTGGTGCCGTCACAAATTACAGGCCTTCCCCCTTTTTCTCCCCAGTGTCTGGGTACAGCCCTTCTAGGAATCAGTAATCCATAGTAGGTCAATCCATATAATCGACTTTGCTCTAAAGCACCAGCGTACAGTTCAATGCAATACGAGTATTACAGGAGAAATCTCTCTCAGCAGATATTGACAGGTCCATCACCTATGAACTGTGCCAAAAACAAAAAAAAAATTGTAAGCTGTAGTGGGAGGGGTTATGCTCGGCAGTGTCAAGCTTTGCAATTTGCCAGTGTCCAGTCACCTTGAGGCACAGCTTAACCTAAGAGTCGATGAATTAATTTTCCTGTGTCGTGTGACATATGGTCAAGAAAACAGCTACCATGATTTAACAATAATTGCCAAGCAGAACTGATCTTTTTTGTTGATTAAAACTGCTGTTATTTGTCATGGAGCAAGGTTCCGAGGCTGCAATTTCTTGAATCTTGGAGGTTGATTCCAGAGCAAAATGCACTGCTGCAGGATTATGCACAATGATGTGTCTGCCTACTTCTAAGAATGGCATCCAGCACTGGGATGGAGGTCTTGGATGTGAAAGTTTACAAGCAAGCTGACAAGAATCCTTTTACAAAAAAAAAATCCATACCCCCCCCCCAAAAAAAAAACCCCAAAAAAACAAAAGCACCTGTAGTTTCACAGACATTTATTTACTGCAAGCAACGTCATAATATACAACATTACCCAACAATATCTACAAATTACTTCATTTTAAAATTATTACAGCATGTTGGTAAAGAAAGCAGAGGAGAATTAACGGGAGACAGTTTAAGAGATGAATACTATGCCAGGTAACAAAATAAAAAGGAACCTGCCAAATTACTCATGCAACCCACGCACTGCCTTTAATTACAGGCAATGATTATATATAATTTTGTGTCCCAGCAAAGCCAAATCTTTTCTAGTGTTTTCAGTGTAATTGCAGTAGAGAAAATTAAAAGACAAATGATGTTGAAAGGTAGAGATATCAGCTCATAGTTATAAAAAAAAAATTATTTAGGCAAAAGAGTATTTCCGTTATTTTTGGTCTTTGACACAGTACAGTCCTTGTGCATCTGAAAGAGCTCTCCTGTGCAAACAGGTGAGTACAGGTAAAGTATTTGTTTGTAGCTAGAAGAAAGACTGCAGCTGTGACTTTTGATACTGCTACTTGCCTGTGCCAAAGTGTAGTCCAGTGTACAATCAGCATTTCCTGTTTCAGTGGCATCGCATTTAAAGAGGAACTTAACCCATCAATTTAACAGTTTCAAAAAAATGGTTACATGCCCGACACGCATGAGGAATGCCAAATATCACATTTGCTTGTGCACTCAACTAAACTGTGAAACCATCAAATGGCTAGTACCATAACTGATCACATGCACAACAACATGGCAGCAGAAAAGCAAACAGAAGCGAAGATTACAACTTCCTTGACTGAAACCTATAGGAGGGTCTGTGTTCCACTTTGACCAAATTGTTTCTCAGTGAAGTTATCTGGTAAGAATTTTAACCACTAGCCTACAGGGCACTTATACCCCCTTCCAGCCCAGGCCAATTTCCAGCTTTCAGCGCTGTCACACTTTGAATGACAATTGCGCGGTCATGCAACACTGTACCCATATGAATTTATTTTTTGGTGCCAGATAGAGCTTTCTTTTGGTAGTATTTAATCACCTCTGGGTTTTTTATTTTTTCTTAAACAAACCAAAAACCACTGAAAATTATTTCAAAAAAACGTTTTCGTTTTTGTTATAAAATTTTGTAAATAAGTGATTTTTCTCCTTCACTGATGTGCACTAATGAGGCTGTAGTGATGGGCACTGATAGGCGGCACTGATGAGGAGGCACTAGTAGGTGGCACTGATGGGCATTGACAGGCATCACTGATGGGCATTGACAGGCATCACTGATGGGCACTGAAAGGCAGCACTCATATATGGCACTGACGGGCACTGATAGGCAGCACTGACTGGCAGCATTGATAGGCGGCACTGACTGGCACTGATGGGTGACACTGAAAGGCAGTTCAAATGGGCACTATATGGCATTGATGTGGCACTGATGGGCACTGGCAGGTGGCATGGATGGGCACTGACAGCTGGCACTGATGGACACTGATAGGTGGCACAGCTGGGGCTACACAGTTTATCAGTGCTCTCATGATCTGTGTACATGTCCCCTCCGAGGAATGCCGGAGCGTGACAGCTTGTGAGGAGAGAAATGCTGATAACCGGCATTTCCCTGTTTACATGTGATCAGCTGTGATTGGACACAGCTGATCACATGATCGAGCCGACATCTTCGGCTCTGTTGATCAGTGATCCGCTGTGTCCGAGGGACACAGCGCACCGCCGATCGCCGCGCGCAACCAGAGCCGCGAATGAGCGGTTAGAATGGGAGGACGTCATATGACATCCTCCCAGAACGAGAGAACCGCCTTGCGCCCGTCATTGCACTATATGGTGGGTGGGAGGCGGTTAAATTCTGGGTGATTTGGCTTATATTTAGAGAATAATAACTGTAGCATTTTCTTCTACAAAAGATTTATTGTAAAGTATGAAGAATTTAGCTTGCGACATACTAAGGACCATATAAAAAGAACTGGAAACATTCACTACAGCCAGAGTTCTACTTTTAGCAGAAATATATGACTATAGGTCAATTTTTGTAAATATTCATGAATACCATATACACTGAGCAGTGGTTTTTATTTGATAATGGAAGACTGACTTACCTTAGCTGATGCTCCCGAAGATTTGATAGTGCTTCCATTCCATGGAGGTATGAGTAAACGATCTCCAGATCCTACAAGACAAAAGAAACATGCTTACAATGGAGATATTTTAGTGGTCAACACAAGTTGAATCATGATGAAATTGCACTGTAGTAAAAGTTCAACAGGGGTCCCCTATTAAACATACACATCCCATCATAACAAAAGTCATGGCTGTCATTTACAAGATTTATAAGAAGGAGAATCACTCTAGAAAACTGCATTAAGATGATTTGCATTTTAAACCTGTACATTGCCTTCAAAATTGGAGACAGCAAAGCTGAAAAATAACTACTGAAAAGACAATAACCTCCAACTATAAGACAAACCATAACTATAAGAACCATCTTCACAAAGACTACATGTCAGCAATTGCCAACACATGATGAAAGACAAATCAACCTAATATTTTCCTACAAAAATCTTCAGTTTTTGAACTGATGTCATTTTAGAGTATTAAAGCATAAAGTCTAAAATAGGTTGGTAAAAACAAGCACAATGGAACACAATTGATTTTCTCATGACCATGCTTTGTGCCTGAGCTGGAAAATGCAACAAAATGAATGACCACAAATCTGCTGTCATTAAAATCCTCAATGTCCACCTGAACTAAGAAGGAAAAAAAAATAAGAAAGAAAGTTTCAGCAACAGTAATCAGTGGAATGTAAAATTTAATTTGCTACTCTACATATGAAAAGCTGGATTAAAGCAAGGCTGGTGAGGCTCGGTTCACACTACTGCAACCTGAAAGTTGACCAACTTTGACGATTTTCTGGCGACTTAATGAGATTTGAATACGATTTGATGCATGACTTTTATGTCATGCGAGTTTGGGTAATTTTCCTGTAATGTCGGATCCAAATCACAGCAATGTAGATAAGGATCCGACTTGGAGGCAACTTCAGTAGTGCTAATTAAGACAGCTCTCATTGACGAACATGAGATTTCACATAATCAATCAAAGTTACCCAAGTGCAATCACATACATCTACTAATTATAATAATTAATTCCTTTGCTGATTTGGATGTATGCTTTGGGTCGTTGTCATGCTGAAAGATGAAGTTCATCTTCATGTTCAGCTTTCTAGCAGAAGCCTGAAGGTTTTGTGCCACAATTGATTGGTATTTGGAACTGTTCATAATCCCCTTTACCTTGACTAAGGCCCCAGTTCCAGCTGAAGGAAAAACAGCCCCAAAACATGTTGCTGCCACCACCATGCTTCACTGTGGGTATGGTTCTTTTGGTAATGTGCAGTGTTCTTTTTGCACCACCCATATCTTTTGATAATGGCCACAAAAGTTCAACATTGGTTTCATCAGACCATAAATCATTTTTCCACATGCTTTAGGGAGAGTTCAGATGTGTTTTTGCAAAATGTAGCCAAGCTTTTCTTCATAAGAAAAGGCTTCCATCTTGCCACTCTACCCCATAGCCCAGGCATATGAAGAATATGGGAGATTGTTGTCACATGTACCACACAGCTAGTACTTGCCAGATATTCCTGCAACTTCTTTAATGTTGCTGTATGCCTCTTGGCAGCCTCCCAGACCAGTTTTTTTCACGTCTTTTCATCAATTTTGGGGGACGTCCAGTTCTTCGTAATGTCATTGTTGCACAATATTTTCTCCACTTGATGATGACTGTCTTCACTGTGTTCCATGGTATATCTAATGCCTTGGAAATTCTTTTTTACCCTTCTCCTGACTGATACCTTTTAACAATGTGATCCCTCTGATGCTTTGGAAGCTCTCTGCAGACCATGGCTTTTGCTGTAGGATGCGACTAAGAAAATGTCAGGAAAGACCTACTAGAACAGCTGAACTTTATATAAGGCTAATCAGAGGCACTTTAAATGATGACAGGTGTGTACTGACTCAGTACAGGTGTGTACTGACAGGTGTGTACTGAATGTGATTGCTTAATTCTGAACACAGCGACATCCCCAGTTATAAGAGGGTGTGCACACTTATGCAACCACATTATTTTAGTTTTTTATGTTTACTAAACCCCCGCCTGCCCCCCCCCCCCACTCCCTAAAAGATTTCAGTTTGTTTTTCAACTGAGTTGTACAGTTTATAAGTCATATTAAAAGGTGGAAAAAGTTGATTTATCTTTATCGAATTTTTTTAAATCACAGAAACCAGACATTTAAACAGGAGTGTGTAGACTTTTTATATCCATTGTACATGTGTCACTTTAAATGTGAAATGCAGAACCACAGTAGCAGTTGCAATCTCAAACGTGTTCAAATAAAAGAAAAATGGAAAATATACTGGAAACAAAATATTCATGTGTACCGCTTCAAATATCCATTTATATTGTGGTTGTGCATTTCACATTTAAAAGTGACACACGTGGATAATTTACTAGGTACATGTCGATATTTTGTGTTTCCAACCACTACTTACAAGAGGTTTAGAATTTTTTTTTCCATACAGAATATGGGATTTCATACGACTTGGGGTCTCACAAGATAGACCGACCCCAAATTGTGGCAGTGTGAACCAAGCCTTAAATATGTTCCCTGCATTTTCAGCTGTGTTCTTAGCTGAAAATAACCTTCCCACTTATGACAGGCCATGACTGAAACTGGGAAAATGCCAACACACTGCGCTTGGGTAACTTACAAGTATATGGGGCAGTCATTGGTGAGCGTGCAATGCAGCTTTAAAGGCTATTATTCCTGCAGGATAGTAATAAAGATTGAAATTAGGCAGCCCAGCATTTAGAACGGATAAGAATACTGTTATCTGTTAGTTATTGGCCAAAAAGAAGGGTAGGGAAAACAAAAAAAGATATATATTAAATAAAACAAATCCACATGTGCAGAACTATATTGCAATTCTGGCTGACAGACTGCATTCTTCTCTGGTGGTAAGTAAAATAAATGTCTTCCTCAAGAGATGCAGACAGATGGGAAAAAATGATCCTGGTTCTCTGGCAAGACTGAAGAGCTGCAGTGCAACACCTAGAGGGACACAACAAGGTCTGAGTCATCAGTTAAATGTGGGTTACAAGGGC
Organism: Staurois parvus; assembly: GCF_062004578.1. Classification (NCBI taxonomy): domain Eukaryota; kingdom Metazoa; phylum Chordata; class Amphibia; order Anura; family Ranidae; genus Staurois; species Staurois parvus. Next base: position 8,398,691 of record NW_028317886.1, read on the forward strand.
AACTAGTCCCCTGTGACGGCAGATAGAAACAGTTAAGGACAAGGAGAAAAAAAAAATCCTTGCTCCAGAATCAGGATTACAAGCCAGTAAGACAACTGAATCTATCAACAGTGTATTTACCACTGGATTAGTAACTGCCAGTGAATTACAGTATATGCGTGCAATATCATGCATGTCTGCACATATTCATAGATTTCCTTGACACAATCTTAAGACACTGGACCACACACAGAGAATACAAAACAGGACATCTTGAAATCCTTTCCAGTGAACAAATCTAAAGAAGCACTTTGATTTAGAATATACTGTATTGTAAAAATCGCATGGTTGATTTCTGTTAATAACTGCACAATAGGAAAATGAGCTGCTATTTATATAAACAATACATTTATTTTCTATGCATTGGTAGAAGATGGCTGCTAAAACAGAAATGGTATTCTGTTAATACAAACATTCATACAGGTCAGCATCTGGGGCAGTTATAGGAATGTTGATACATAACAAAAACTGAGGCTTGATTCACACCTGAGCAGAGCAGTTTTCAGCGTTCTTATAAGCTAAACACCACCCAAAACTTGCCTAAAGAAATGTGCACAAATGCTTGATTCAGGCATTTACAAGCACTTCCATTCATGTCTATGGGGCCTAAACCGCTGTACTGAAAAAGAAGCTCATGAAGTTTTTGCAGCATCAGGTGTCGAGCTATAGGCCGTCACATGTGGACGGCCACCAATTAAATACGTTTGTTTTTTTTGCTGAGAGTCTTGTAGCTTTGAGAGTCAAGCTAAAAAAAACCCACTTGGGTGTGAGCAGGGCTAATGGTCACCATAAATGAAGAGATTATATAGCATAATATGGCTGGTCATAATCACTATGTATGTCATACCACTGAGGTCAGCAAATTGGTGTCAGCACTGCAAGCAAGACAACAAGATACACACTGGGAGTCTTCCTGTGAGCTGGTAAGCTCTACTTCTGATGTGTTGCTGTGACTTTAAGTGGGAAGCACTAAATTCAAAGTATGTCATTGCTATATTTATATCCCAGTTTGGGCACTTGCATTGTTTACAGTAGGGACCAAACTTTGCAGAGGTGCCTTGTTATGGCAGTGTGGCTTCACATACAGATTTAGAGCAGGAAGAAGAGCGTTCAAAAGGCCTACTAACAGTTCCTTAGCAATTTACAGTCTCAGGAAACAGTCTTTATAAAATCAGAGCGTGGAAGAGTTGGAGGGCAGAAAAAGCTTTACAACTGGATTCTAGTGTGAAACCTTTAATTCAGCATCACAGTTTTGCTAGCTATTTAAGAAACATGAATGCTGCTACCGACATTTTGTATTCTGTCTGTAAGGTATATTCGCAGTCTTGTTTTTCATTTGCTAAACCTCACATTGCTAGCAGCTGTCATGAATGGTAAAGGGCATAATAGAGAATTAGCTTTCCTGGTAAATCCTCATCAGAGAACACTCTACAACAGCATATACAACAATCCCTTCACTATAGTATATAACAGTTTTACATTTTAGTTTATCCCTTTGCTACTTCAAAAACTTTCCGTTCACACTGTAAGCAGGACCTTTTATCACTTACTTTAAGAAAGGGATTTCCACAGTGGTGTGATTGGGGCTTGTTTACACCTGCGTTGATTGGCAACACACATTAAACAGCTTTAACATGCATCTTTTAAGCATTACTGAAACTTGGCAAATGCCCTGCATGTGTTGGTTTTCTGTTTGTTTTAAAGGGGAAATAATGTCAAATGGGAAGTGATAAGGAGGAAGTTGCCCGATTTGAGCCGTGGTTAGGTGTTGGTGTGGTATCTGAAGTTTTTGTTTTTTGGTACTCAGCAGTTCCCCCACTCATTTCCTTATTGGGATCTTCAGCTCTGTAAATATTCTGCTCAGCAGTTTTCTGGCTCTGTAGTACACCTGGTTTAGTAGATCTCCCTGGTCTGCAGTTTCAAGGCTGAACAGATCCCCCAATCAATAGCACCCTCCCTTTCCCACCCAGTAGTACATTACCACCCCCGCTGAGTAAATTTCCAAGCTGGTTTGCTTGGCATTTAGAGTGCTTTAAAAACGTGGCTCTACTGCCACATTTTGAAGCAAGTTTGAACAAGGCCTTGTGGTGAATTGTGAAAAAGTACAGTTCAAAAAATACAAAATCTCAGATTTTGAATTTCACTATCAAACTTCCATGGTAATTGATCCTTTGCATCATTTCTTGCCTTTAGGAGAAACAGAATATATTTTACAAAGATACATCTTATATCCAGGCTACTGTCTCATACACAAGAAAATAAAAAAATAACTGTTAATAATGCAGAATGGCTCCCAACATGTCAGTGTTTACCACATCTCTTCCATTCCACAGACTGTAATATGCTGGATCTAGTACTTTGTGTTATCTTTTTACATATGACTCATAACATGTGGCATCAGTCCCACCAAATGCTGCAATCTGGATCTAACAAAGTACATTTATTGATGTAATGTGCAGATATCTCCGAGGACCAGCTGAGAGACCTCAAGCCTGTCAGATGCCTTTTCAAACTAACAGTGTCTAAAATAGTTTTAGACAAGCAAATATAAGGCTAAAATATAAAAGGAAAGAAAACACATTCCAAGTATATAATGTACAAGAAGCCCATGACAATCTTCCAACCCCAGAAGGAGCTCATACCGGAGTTCTTAAAGAGATAAAGTTTTTTGTTTTGTTTTTTTTTTTTTACATTAAAAAAAGATGTTATACTTACCTGCTATGTGCAAGGATATTGCAGAGTGACTTTTTACCTCCTCTTCTGGAGTCCCCCACCAGCGCAGTCTGCTCCTTGTTCCTGCAGGTGGCGCCCAAAGCAAGTCTTGTACTATGGAGCCACCCATGCAGGCGTGCTCTTGAGCTGGAATGTGTGCGTCTATAGACACACAGCAAGGCCCAGCCACTCTCCTGCAACTTTCTTACAGGATTTGACTGAAAGCAGCCAGTGGAGGGAAATGGTATTGGAAGCTTTTTTTTTTTTTTTAACCTCAATGAAGAGAATGCATTAAAATGTAAAGAACCTTTTGAGTTTAGAAATCACTTTAAAGTTTAGCGTTTAAAAAAAAATGTGTACACATTCACTTCCATCCTTTAGGTTCCAGGTAATGCTACAGCTGACCATACATTATACAATTTTCTTATTCAATTTCCTTTACATTTACCTTCAACTATGTAGTGTAAGGGCCTGTCTGACTGCATATAAATTGAAGGTGTTTTGGTTTGACCTCAGATTATATGGTTTTAGTAAATCTAATGGAAAATTGTATAATGTATGGCCAGTCTTAGACAAATAGCTGCATGTTCATGTGAATGCTGATCTGCCAGCTCTCGGTCTCTGCTCTCTGTGGACTGTCAGTGACTCCTCCAGCATAGACAGGAGTGACAGGCTGGGGAGCAGATGGCTCCAGGTCTCAGCCATATGCTGGAATATAGAGAAAGCTGTCAATCAGGCAGCAAGGTGGATCCCAACATTAATGTTGGGCTCATTATGGAAGGCAGTGCTCCTCTGCCACTTCAGCTGACAGCAGGCACAAGTCGACCATCAGCTGACTTTGGGTCTTAGGAGTTCATTAGTAAATGTACTCCTGTGAATCAAAAGAGGAGTATAAAAATGGATTGGCTATTCTTCTCTTTTAAAATGTCGAAACTCCAGAATCATATATATTGCAGCTTACCAATCCTTAGATGTGATAGTTGTATTAGTTTATTTTTCCATCCATATTTGTCTTTGATTTTTACCTAGCTGCACTCCCAGTAGCAAACATCTTGTGCTAGGGTGATGATGCTTACTTATACTGGCCATGCACGGCTCAAATTTCGGCCAATACCTGCTCAACTGCCAAAATATGAACCATGCATGGCTCTGTTGGCACCACCTGACTTGACAAACTTCAATCTGAAAATTGAAGGAGAAATGAAGCGAGTTTTCAGCCAAATGGTGACTGCAGCCAATGACAGGCAATCTCAAGTTCAAGTATTCTGAGATGTGGGAATCTTTACATTCCCCATAGACAGCTAGATTTACAGTACAAGGTCTATTAAAGAGTGCTAGGACTATAGAACTCCTCCCCTTCTCCACTCTGCCATATGGGGGAGTGTTCTGTGCTCCACAGAGAGAGGTAGGTACAATGCTAACTGGTAGTAGGCCAACACAGGCAGAGAGCACAGGAAGCTATCAGCTCATAAGATGTCTGACAATATCAATACGTATTCTTTGCATTTTTTAAACAGATACAACAAAACACTTTCAGTTGGATATTTAATAGACAAAATATAAAAAGTGAACTATTAGGGTTAACATTCACTATAAGCTAAAAAAAAAACACAACTAAAGGATATCCTTGTTGTGACTAGTATGAATTTCAGACATTTCTACAGGAATATCTGTTTTCTATGACATTTGACAAATTTGTGAGTGGCAGACATGTCTCCTCCATATAAGAAACACAAGATAAAGCATAGCAATGTAGATTCCAGAACAGACAACCACAGATCAGATCTGAACCATAGGACAAATCATACAGTACTGTTAACAGTTTTGCTGAAAGCACATCTGCAAAACAAGTCAAACCAATATATACCACAATATATAAAGGCTGCCTGCATAAACAGGGATGTGCAATTTGTATTGCCCAAAGCCCAGGACATGCAGTTCCGGGAGCTGAGCAGGTAGTTTTTGTAACCAATTAGCCCTGCTGCGGGCAAGCAGCAAGGCTACATGGTAGGTGAAAGCATTTGGGTGGCTATGGTGCCACCAGAATGCTTCCACACACCCCGCTGAGTTGGTACCATTGCCAGCGTTTAGTGGGGAAGGAAGAGAGCAGACACGTCGTCTCTCCTCCCCTTCTTGCTGTGACCAGAAAGTGACGCTATTGACAGATTTCTCGCCTATCAAGGCAGGGAAAAAATATAATGCGGTGCGATCTTTTAGACCCTGCATGTCTCATTAAAGAGAACCTGTCACCAAAAAATCATAACATAGGGGACTTTATGTCCCCTGTGTGATAAAAAAAAAATTGAATTGTAAAAAGTTACACCCAAGCACATCCCCCCCCCCCCTCCACATACACGCATGTACGAACATAAACACACACGTGAAAACGCTGATTGCGGCACGTTACATACCACCGTGCACGCCGGAATGAGAGCAATATTTCTTGCACCGGATCTCCTCTAACACTAAACTGATGACCTATAGAGGGCTTTAAAAGTGTCACCTATATAAAATATCTCTTGTTTGTTGTATTGTTGGGTCAGTAGCCAGACCTGAACCTTGTAGCTCTCCCCATTGTGTCTTTTCCCCTATGTTAGCATTGTGTCCACAGTAGCATTTGCGTAGGCAGAGCAGAGTAGGACTGGCCATAGAGGGATTACTTTGACGCAGTTGGCCAGCTTAAGCATGTATTGCAATATGTGTGAACCGTAAATCCCTATTTATTGCATAGTCTGCTTGAAAGGGTATATACCAGTGTGCAGAGGGCCCTTCAGAATTTCTATATAAAATATAAGGTACTGAAGTTTGTCACCATTTCACGAGCGCACACATATGTAAGGTTTGACATGTTGGGTATCTATTTACTCAGAGCAACGTCATCTTTTATATTTTATTAAAAAAAATTGTAATTTATTGCCTTTTTGCACCCTAAAATTAAGTGTGCTTTTTACTGAAGTTTTGCATTTCCTAGACCTTTTCGGTAATATCGTGTGGCATAAAAAATCGGAACTACCACTATTTTATTCTGCAGGGAGTCTGCTTTTAGAAAATATATGATGTGTGGGTGTTTTCTGTAATCTTCAGGCCTAAAAATGATTTTTTAAACGTGTACAAAAAAGGCAAAAAGGGCTCCAGCAGCAAAAAGGGATAAAAGATAAGTTTACCATCAGGAACATGTTACATGTTCTACCCATTTTTATGGTGGAACATATAACATGTTCCCGATCCTCCAGCAGCCTGTCGATCCGAGCCCTCTCTGTGACAGCTGTAGGTGGAGAAGTTACTAGCACCAGCTGTCACTTTTTGGAAAAAGCCTGGCTGTGCAGGGCTCCATCCACCCAGCAGTGCCATCCATTCACAGAGTTCTGTGAATGAATCAACTATGAGTACCAATATCCTTTGTGGATGTCGGCTTGTAGTACTTAATGAACTAGTATGGCGCTGTTGAATGCTCTGGTAGTTTATTAATTCTTCCTGTCAGTGTGAAACCCGCAAAATATGTGCATTTATTTTTTTTTTTTTTCTTAAAGGTGAACTTATCAACCCGGAGATTGATCTGGCTGCTCAGCAGGCACTAGTACTGAGCACCCAAGTGTCTCCGTGTGTGAGGGTAACCTGAAGGAATAAAGTTTTTGGGTTTTTTCCCCATCGGATTCAGTGCCTTATTTACTTGCTGCGCTTCTGCAGAGCATTAAGAAAGCCTAACACTGCCCTTTCCTGACGAACACCCAGTCGGTGCTCATCACAATGCAAGATCTCTCCCCTCCCTGCTAGTTCCCAGGTGCAGAGCTGGAGACAGGCAGGAAGGTAAGGAGGAAATAAATAGCGCAATGGTAAAAACATTAAACATTTAAGTTACCATAAAGCCCCTTTTGCTTTTAAAAGCCCCAGACATTCCTAAAAGCACCTCAGATTTAAATACGGTTTTAGTTCGCATTTTTTTTTTTATATCAGAACAAGTAGATTGTCATGAGGGACAAGTAGACTAGGACCCCGATTTAGTCCTTGGACAAGTAGTTTAAAAAATTTCCACACCCCTGTATAAAATGCTAGTACTAGAAACAAAGTATATGACAAAAATAAGTCTGGATGGAAAATTCTGTATACAAAAACAGTTAAGAGAACAATTCTTTAATGAAAAGTAAAGCATTTAGTAAAATTGGCAATTACCCCTAAATCACACACTGTTAAAATCTTACTTTTGCTGTCTTGAAGGATCCATTAGCACAGTTTTAAGTGACAAATCAAGCAGCACAAAAACTTGCCCATGTAATTAAAGTAGTAGTAAACTATTTTTATACCTTTTAATTACATGTAAGGTTATAACAAAGCTTACCTGTAGGGAAAATGAATATCTCCTGCACTGTTTAGGAGATATTCTAGTGAACGGCAGCCAGTGACAACACATGTGCATGCACTCTGAAGGAACGGCATTCCCGTGCTGTTCCTTCAAAGCTCTGTGCCGCGTGAGTGATGTCATCGCGGCTTCTGCCATTCAAGTGGCACCAGCCTGAGAATCCGAAAGGAAGACTGGGTGAAGATGGATGCCTGTGACAGCACACCATAGGAGTGTTTAATTTTTAAGTATTTCATATTGTTGTTATGCCTTTACCTTGCAGAGGATACATATTTTTTTTTTTTCTTTAGGTTTAATAAACCTAGGTTTACCTCAGCCTCTCCTGAATATGTGACAGTACCCAAGAACCCTCAATTGTTTCTAGCCTCACAGAAGCCTATTAGGAGTTTGACATCATCAGCTATATCCCCCCTCTCCCCCCCCCCCCATCCACTAAAGCTTCTGATCCATCGGCTACCTTGACTGTATCAGAGTGTTTGTTAAGGAAACAGAAACAGTGGCAACAGTTTGAACCTCCAACAGGGTAGATGCCTAGCAGATACAAAACAAGACCGGACAAGGGTCCAAAACAATGAGAACATATACCTTGGCAAATGATTAGCCAAGGACGACTTTGAAAGCCATGTTCATCTCTGAAGACCTTCCAAATTCAGAACCAGACACAAAACTGATGACATTTTTGGCTAACTTTAGATGTCAAAACTAGAGAAACTTTTTTCATATAGAAATTCAAAATGGAATTCAATAGCTTGCTATTTTAGAATCAGCATTTAAAAAATATATGACACACTGATTGGCATTATACAATGACTCAGACAGCCACAACAACCAACCATTCACAAGTCTTTTGTGTTCTGATCCTCTAACCGTTATATGCTATGTGACCACTAGATGGTAGTCTGCAACTTTAAAAGTTTCTTTAAAACTCCATTCACTTCAATTCTACAAATTAGATCAGTGAGAAGGTAATTAATAGCAGATTTAAAAAAAAACAAAAAAAAACAACACAGTTTTCAATCAACCATTTGTCATTTAGATGCAAAATCTGATTCTTTAGAAGTGTCTAGCTGAATCTAGCCTTAAAGTCAATAGTCATATAATGACAGACCGCTTGAGAAATGCTTACTTTTTCACAAACCTGAAAAAAGCAATGTCAAAGTTTATCTTATTCTGATCTTTTAATGGGCATCTCAGGACATTACTCCTAACAATCCTCTATTGTAGATTACACAGTTGAATGTTGGAACCACGAGATAATGCATTAATATAAAAAGAAAAAAAAAATGTTCAAGTTTTACGGTGACATCTGATTCTCTTAGACCAGGGCTTGACAAATTTGCTTTGAATCAGCTAAAAATAGTTAGTAGCCAGTTTTTTGTTTAATGTAGCATGGGTTGTCAGCGCATGGGGGAGGGCAACTTATGGGCAACAAGCTTCACGTGATGCGATTTGCCGTAAGGCAATCACAGGAGAACCACAACACGTTTTAGGTGCCACGGAAAATAATGGCACCAGAACCTACATTTTGTGATTGCAGCAATTCTGCCGTGATCCCAAAACACCCAAGAGTAAATGGAACCTCCTTGGTTCACACATATGCGATTCAGGATGTTTTCAAATTCACAGAGTTGCATGACAGCCTAAATATTATGTGTTCCTAATGAGGTTGTTCGCACCGTTGTGATCCACACACATTGCCTTTTGAGTACCATTACAAAAAGGATCCTGTGCGAGTTTGCAGGGTGCGTTCCAGACTCGCAAGAGATAGGAGTAGAGTATCAGACGTATCTAAGTGTTCACATAGGATTATTAACAGGAGTTTTGGCATAGGGGTCCACGGGAGTTGTTTTATTTATTTATTTCAGGTACTTCTATAGCGCCGTCAATTTACGCAGCGCTTTACATACATATATTGTACATTCACATCAATCCCTAACCCTCAAGGAGCGTACAATCTAAGGTTTTGGCATAAGAGTCTATGGGAATCATTTTCATTGAAGTCTATGGGAGGCTGTGAGTGAACCATGTCCCAGGACACAATTTCTAGTCGCCATGGCGACAAGGTGTCTGGGATTTGTTGAGCCGTGTCTTAGACCACACCATTACTGACCTGAAAGACAAACTCCCATCATGAGTGAACAGGAGGAGTAATGATAGAGAAGATGTCCTATCTCTACCTGCTATATCAACTAATACTTCACAGCCACGTGACTTCCAGTATAAGAACTCCAGACATCACTGAGCTGATACTTACCTGCTAACTGGTACCCTGTGCAGCTGCTTCCCGTCATAATGTTTACCTCTAACCATCTGGGCCTACTCTTCCAGATGTCTGGGCAGCAGAATTCCAAAGACTTCTGTGTGGCCAGGAGACAGATAGGCTCGAGGTAGTCACTCAGCCAAAATGCTGTTTCAGTGTGTCAGCCAAGTCATAGACATACATTGTGAAAAAGAAGAATGAAGCATAACCACTGTGTAGCACTGTGAATCAAGAAGCAGTGTAAGCACATGTAATGAGAAATATGGCGGTGTACGTCTATAAATGCTACACAAAGAAACAAGGTTATTAAAAGATTAATGCAGATTGATAAGGTTATTACTATCAAACGGTTATCTAAAAAGCATTGAAAAGAGTACATATCCCCTTTAACTCAAACCACAGACTGTCATTGTTGACCTCTTGATAAAAACCCCAAGCTACCTGTTCTCTGGCCTGAACACCTTCTGTGTCACTAACCTGGAAGAAACATGCAGCCAGTGAAATCAGATCACAGTCAGAATGCCTGATCTACATACTTTTGCAGCTGTTGTGCCTCACACAGAATCAAATGGTCAGCATACCAGTCAGACAACTAGCATTAAAAAGGAAATGTTAGCAATGGTAACCTACATATGTCTTTCAGTAAACAATTGTCTCTGATTTGAGTTTGGTCATCCTCTGCATCAACAAGCACAAACTGTTGTATGTGGGTAGGAGTGTGCTTTCTGAAGCCTGCGCTCTGAAACTTCCTCTCTTTCTGCTGCTACATTACCAATCACATTTAATCTTTCCAGGTAGATTTGATTGGTGGCTGTGAGATAATTCTTAGTACTAGCAGTCAACACCAAACCTCATGACTCAAGACAAAAAAAAGGGAGTTCCATGGATAGTGTTTTTTCCAATAGTATATTATTATTGTGATTTTTTTAAATTAAAAAATATAACTTGTTATGAAGTTCTGAAAGAGCAGTGACATCACAAGAATCTTTACTGTACCATCCTCCAGAGAAGATTCCTTAGCCAGCCCACCTACCACCCTGAATAGGTCCATGACAAGGCAAGCATTACATGGCTCACTTCTTTTTAGTTGTGGAATTATCCCATGTAGGTATAAATAATATGTGTGCTCACAACAAAGTGATGCATGCAACGCATAAGCCAGTGGAGCAGCAGAGGGGAGGGGGGCAGGTCTGCAAGCCCAGATCTGCTTCCTACTACATACACTATTTGCCTTGAAATCTGTCCTATTATAAGCAAGGCAATTAGCATATGAATAAATGAGTAATGACTACCTTATCAGCTGGTTACTTAAGAAAGTGCAACCATATACAGTTAGTGGCATTTATAGTAAACACAAAGCCAATGTGTTCTGCCAGTAAATATACACAGAGAATAAGTTCCTCCTCATATACATAACAGCTCCAGCAAGCCATCATCCACTAGTAAGGTGATCCATTTATCCAGAGTCAGTCTGCTCATACAATATAAAACTGGTTTCACACTGGAATCCAGAACAACACTTCAAAAACTAGGCATGCAAGTTCCTTACGCTATGACAAAATGCAACGTATTTGCAACATAAATTTCACTATCTTTGATCTAAGAGCCAACTCAACCTAAAGTAAGGACATTGTAATTACTTGAGCTGTATTTCATAGAAACATATGACACTATGTCAGATTTTACTTATCATTTTGCTAGTACAGAACATTAACATAACCAAAACAGAATATGCTCACTACTGCGCAGTGTTTTAAAAAAAATCAAATAAAAGGCTCCAGTTAATGCTGATCATTTGCAGGTGGTGCTTCTGATTCAATGAAACTTCCCAAACTAAAAAAAAAAAAAAAAAAAAAGCTAAAGATTTCCCATCTGATTAAGGAAATGGCTACCCAAATCAAACAAGCTTGAATGCCTTTGTCACTGCTAGATTTGAAGAGCACTTCCATGAGCAGACAAGATATGCAGTTTTCAGCTTCAGTCTCCATGTGGGGAAAGTCCTCAGAGACCTTTAAGTAGCTCTGAATGGATCTTCCTGATGCTCCTTAACAGGAACTCATTTTGCACACAGGGCAAATATTCCTGCACACAGCAGTTTCCAAACGTGGCTCAATACAAGTAGATGTACTGAACAGAATCCTGGGTAACGTGTCACAAGTTCAAATACAATACTCAGATACACAAGCCCTAAGGTTGCATGCTCTCCAATATTTAAGCTTGTATTTTTCAAAGCTCTTGAATTATGAATGGCTTTGGGTTCATTTTCCCTTGGTTAGTTTATAGCAATCTTTCTTAACCAGGGCTTATTGGAATACTAGAATTCGTCCAGACGTTGCTAGGGGTTCCCTGAGCAGTGGTGGATTGGTCTCTTGTCTGACGGTGTTTGCATAGCTCAACAATGTAACTCAACAGAGCCAGTAGCTTGGGACCGGTGGAACTTTTTTCTTCACTCTCTGGTAAATAATCAAAACCAATTATTTTTTTATTCGTCTGTAAGAGAGGCATACCCCTGCAGGACCACCAATGTAAGAAGGTCCTTCTCCACACTGACTATAAAGGGGCATTTCACCAAAAAAAAAAAAAAAACACCACAAGGTGGCATTTCACCACAGACCACAAATGAAAGGGGAGCATATCTCCTCCAACCACAAATCTATGGGGGCCTTTCCCAACCATCAACAATGTAAGGGGGTATTTCTCACAGACTGATAAGGTTATTTATATCAAACTTATCTAAAAAGTATTAATATCTATATCCCCTTTAATCAGTGCAGCTGAGAGATACAAATGAGGCTGTATCATTGTCAAATATGCTAGGTACACTGTATTCTTTACCGTTCACTATTGCACACAGATATAAGAATTTACTGAGGTTTATACTCAGGATCTTGTTCACAAAAAGTTCCTGAGTAAAAGGTTCCTAAAGACCTTGTATAAACAAGCAAAAATAAACGTAATGTGTGCAAGCATATACAAGTATAAAATTCTTCTTTGCTGCCAGTATACATATATGGTGTAAAGTTTTCTATTTTTGTTTTATGACTTTGTACTCACTGCACTATTACTGATCTTTATGCAGTTGAGTGCATGGTTCCATAGGCAACAATGCATCTATATCCAGTCAGTAAAAAAATGTGGCATTATTTACTTCCATGAACAAGAGGCCTACCTACAACTCATTTTTCAAGCTCAAGTACTGTTGGGTTGTAGATACAAATTTACTAGGATTCCTCAAAACCTTGTCATTTAAGAAAAAAAAAAGGCCCAGGAAGCCTAGTTTAGTTAAATGTAATCCGTACTATGAATGCAGGAAGCATACACACTTATACATTTAACTTGCATTAACCAGAAAAGAATATGTAGCACTGGGTAGAGTGTGCAGCTAAACATTTCTAAATGTGGTGCAGATACAGCTGAAAAGCCTGTGTGGACATACCCCTAGAATCACAATTTCAAGTATTTACAAATATGAAGAAAGAAGGTAGTTGTGCCCAAATTATTAATGAGGAATTAGCCAAGCTTACAAGACTTAACTGTTTGCTACCACACCAGGCAGTAGCTTTTCTGAAATGAATGTGAAGTGCGGAAGAAGAATTCCAAATTCCAAATCATGTGTCATCCAAGAGACACTATGCTGAGTGCTCATTAGCAGCAGTAATACCTTGAACGTATGCAGAAGCATGGTAAAGAGCACATAATGATTAGATTCCCTTTTCACGCCATCCTCACCTAAACTATCCAGAAAATTAAAATGGCCAAATGCCAACACGTTTATACTGAGCAACAAGAAATGACTGCTTCAACAGCTCCCAACCTTCTCTAAAGAGAACATGTCATGTCTACTTGACCGTCTTCTCATGTAAAAAAAAAAAATGGCTGACCCACCATCTCAGAGCATCAGAGTGCATTGAGCTGGCAACAGAGGAAGCAGGAGACCGCAGAGAGTGCAAGAGCCACATAAGCTGATGCTTCCTCTGTAGCGCCGGCTCCTGTCCCAAGAAGAGTGATGCCAAGCGCTTGGAGAGTAATAGCAGCAGAAGCTGGAAGAGGGGAAATAAGGTCAGGGCATTAAACAACACATACAATGGGCAATGGGCAAATATGTCCATGCAGCCTCTCTGTCACATGTTGTTTTACACTCCAATTTCCTCCTGCAAGCCGGCTTCTGTTCCTCTCCCTCCAGCTCCCATTCAGCAGATGCAGGTGGAAAATGATCATTATGCTATCGAAATAAAAAAATATTTCTGAACCACTTCATTTTATTATGGCCTGCAACTAGTTACCAAATCAGTTAAGTCGCCTCTGCTTTTCAAAAGGTTGAGCATCCCTGCCTTACACCCTAGTGTCCATTCGCAGCACCTAGGTGAGGGTGATATCATGGGCCTTCCACTGAGATCCTAGGATGCACTGACATCACTGTGCTGGAGTGTCATCTTAAGGAATTTGGGATTCTTGGCTTATTCCATGTCACCCTTGCCTGGGGGCCATGGGCACAAGCCTGAGTCAAGGTGAGCATATTATTTTTCACCTAATGCTGGTTTAATTCAAATGATTAATGCTATATCTGTGAATGAGGTGGGTGGCATTCTAAAGAGAAAAAAAAGTCAGAACTTACAAATAGGCCAGGCCACTTTTACTTTAATAAAAGTTAAATACAAGATCTATGAAAAAATTAAATATCAAAAGTAACTGGACATTGGAAAACACTGACAAAAATTCTGAACGTTGCTATATAAAGCACAGGAGAAGATGGTACTTATAGTAAAAGAGAACATACAACAACTAAATTCTGTGAGTTTACGTAGGCAATAAAATGAAAACATACAGCTGTACTTAACCAGATTCATATGTGAATACAGCAAATCCTCACTTTTTTTCTAGATTTGTTGATGACTGGGATACTTTTAGATGCACGAGAGTGAAATATATGATTTTTTTCCAATTGCATACATGACATATCTATTAAAGGGCAAAAGATAAATGTGGTTATCTTCAGTATATAAAATGGTCTGTTAGTAGAAGCAAAATAGTCACAGACAACCTTATTATTTGACAGGGTATAAGATAGTAGGGCACAGAACCAAGCTGATGAATGTATGCTGTATTAAAATGGCAGAGGCTGTGATTTTATAGACATCTCTGCACAACACTTTCCTGGCACCAAGCTCAGCACAGCTGCTATTTATCAACTTTACTATTAACTACTTCGGATGGGCGATTTAATTATTATTATTTTTTTTTTTTTTAAACGAAAGCAACTAAAACTATCTAAATTATATATTTTACATGTGGATTATATAGACAAATTAGATCAGGGCTTCTCAACCAGGGTTTCCCGGAACAATGGTGGCTTCAGTATCCCCCTACACTGCAGTACCATTCACCTAGCACCAGTATGCAGATCACAATAAAGGCAACAAGTACCCCTCCATCCACATAAATAAGGTAAATAGAGGAATCCACCTGCGGGAGAGAGGGATGGTAGTTTTTTTGTTTTTTTTTCCCCCCTTCAGCCCACTGAAAAGAAAAAGAAAAAAAAAAAAAAAAAAAAACTACTCATCTATGGCCAGCATTAGGACTAGGGCACGCTTTCACTAAGAGAAGAGTCTAATGCCACCTTAACCTCTTAGCGCCAGTGGTATGCATATGTGTGGCCTCCCGGAGGGTGGACTTTAACATACCAGAATATAAACAGAGCTGTGCCAAGAGCACATTTCCAGAACAGTTACTGGTAGCTAACAGAAAGCTCCCCATCTCTACTTGCATTCGAGAGCTTTCCAATCATGCGACAGCCAATCATGGCAGTCACATGATCAGAAACCTCTTAAAGGGCCGGGAGGCACCAGTGTTAAGGGGTTAAAGAGAAAGGGTGATCTGATTTAAGACAACTTTCTCCTTGTGAATAATTAGGAAAGGCTCCCAAATAAGAATTAGGAAAGGGCAGCAAATACCTTTGTAAACACTCTGGGTGAAGATGACATGCCAAACAGCAATGCGACAAATTGGAAGTGTTTGTCTCCTATTGTAAAGATTCTGCTCATATGGACAGAAAAAGAGCCATTCAAGAAATCTGTGTAATTTCTTGTTCTAATCTAAGTTATCAACACTGAAAGAGGTGACGGTCAGAGTATGTTAGCCTTCCATCAGAGTACGGTCCTGAAAGACAGGATCCTCTTGAATTCTTATTGCCCTAGTACAGGGGTGGGCAAACTGCGGCTCTCCAGCTGTTGTGGAACTACATTTCCCATGAGGCATTGCAACATTACAAAACTAACAGTTACAGCTATGACTTGCAGAGACATGATGGAACTTGTAGTCATGCAACAGCTGGAGAGACACAGTTTGCCCACCCCTGCCCTAGTACAATTAGCTGTGGTTTGAAAAACAAACTGCGGGGCTGGATATGCAAGAACAAAGGGAGCCTTTAAAAGCATCTCAGAATTTCTGCCTGCAAAATTATTTAATGAAGGGCCATGTGCTATAGGTACAGTAAGATATTTAACCATTTGCCGCCCGCAAAAATGCATTACCTTTCCGGGGCGTACGCCATTTGGCATCCTCCCGCACATGCGCGGTTGCAGAGCCACGCAGCGGCACGATCTGTCACCGGCCGTATACCTCGGACACGGCCGATGACAGATCTGAGTACTGGCCCCTGTTGCCTAATTTGGGTTATTTTCACCAAAGACATGTAGCAGAATACATCTTGGCCTAAATCTATGAAGAACAATTATTTATTTGTAAACTTTTATAACAGAAACAAAGAAAAACGTGGGTTTTTTTTTCAAAATTTTTGGCCTTTTTTTGTTAATTTAGCAAAAAATAAAAAACCCAGCAGTGATTAAATACCACCAAAAGAAAGCTCCAGTTGTGTGAAGAAAATGATAAAATTTTAGTTTGGGTACAATGTTGTATGACCATGCAATTGTCATTCAAAATGTGAGAGCGCTGAAACCTGAAAAATGGCCTGGGCAGGAAGGTGTAAAATTGCCCGGTATTGAATTGGTTAAGAATGAGACAGTAGTGACTACTATGGAAACTGTCCACTTTCTATTGAACTATTTTTCCACTGGATATAGCTTGGCAATAATTCTGGAAAGGGGTAAAAACCTTTCTAGGAGAAACTCAATTGTCATAAATAATTGCCCATTCTATTTGCTCATGAATGGTAAATGTCTTTTTAGACCTTGCAGGTCTCTTAGTACCCAGAGCAACTATAGCAAGGCTTTTTCTTACAGCAAGTGAGCATACCTACATTGGCAAGCATATTGTGTGAAGCCTTAGCATCAGGCGTATGGGAGACTTGGGGTGAGAATTCTTCCACAGACTCCTCTAATACCTTCTCAAATGCTTCTTCAATGTTTTCCGTGTCGATCTCTTTTAAGAGATATCGTTCAATGTCTGACTCAGGTAAAGAAGCTGGAGGTGGGGAAAAAGCCTGGATTTTTGGGCTCTGGACAGTGATGGCTGATTTAAGACGTTAATCATCTGAGAAATTCTGACATAGTTGCAAAGAAATTTCCCTTGGACAGATAGGATGCTTGTTGTGTGGCTGAGAAGAATTAGAATCATATGCAGAGACTGGTGTTAAAATATGTTCCTGCTCTGGTACAAGGGAAACATCACTCTGAGCACTTTCCAGGATAACAAAAAGGGAATGTTCTTTTGAGTTTTTCCACAGTTTCCATTGCTACCAGAAAGGGTCTTCACCTGTGGGGTACTCACAGAGTAGCCTGTAGAAATGGGTGTCTGGAGGATACAAAACAACTCAGGTGTTGATCATCATGTAGCAAATTCCTTGTGTAAAAAAGGCAAAAGTGCCTCCTAAGGGCTCTGGAGAGACATGGTGGTAATAGTGCAACCCGTGTTGTGATGTAACACGCAGTTATCCACGAGAAACTAAACTCCGAATGTTGGTAATTTTACCGCTAAGTTGAAATTTTAAACCCTCAACAATTGAAAAAGTCAAACATGATTCCTGGATTCCTGATCATTTTAAACATAAAAACAAACACTATTCTGGGGACATCAATAATTGTACCACAAGTGATGGAAATATTAATCTCATACTTGCCAAAAGCTACATTATTGGTCCAATAACAGGACAAACCTTTCTTACCTTTTCATGTCGCTGGTCCCAGCATGGGTACAGGCTTCCCCTGTCACCTTGGGCTTACCCCCAAAAGGGTTTTTAGGTTCTGGGAACCATAGTTGTGCACCACGGTCCTGGACTTGTAGTATACCACCCTGCAGAAAACTACACATGTTGCTTTAAGTGCAGAGGTGGGCATCCAAGCAGGATCCAGAACATAAAGCAACACTGCAGACTGTCCACATAGTGTGGGGTCTGGGTCTTATCGAGATTTCACTAATCTGGATGCACTTAACCTATTGAGTTGGGTTGAAAAAAAGACAGGTCCATCTAGTTCAACTACTAGAAAAGAGATAAAAGTCTGAAAACCTCTGTATACAGAATCCCGATTTCCACAGCTGATCCAGAGGCAGGCAAAAAATACACGATAAAGCACTGTCCAATTTGCTCCAACATATGAAAAATAAATTCCTTCCTTCTTTCCCTCAGAGGGCAAATAAGATATTTTCTGAATCAACAATCTGGGTTGTATTTACCTATATATATTAATATCTAGTTATATTTTATTCATTTAGAAAATCATCCAACAATCTACTAAGTTAACTAGCTAACTAGTTCTTCAGGGAGCCTATTCCACATTTTCACAGCTCTTACTGTGAAAAAGCCTTTCCGTATGTAGAGGTTAAAGTGGTATTAAAAACTAAAATGTAACACATGCCAGCTTACCAATCATTAGATGTGGTGTCTACAATCGTTTTCTTTTTTTTTTTACTTTTTCCCTGTGTTATTTCCTGGTAATCTGGAAGGTAACAAACCTCCTGTATTATACAAACACAACTCAAGATGAATGAGCACAGGGGGCAGATTTGGAAAGCAGCAATGCTTGTCTGGGGGGAGGGGAGTGATAGATGTACTAGCAGGTTAAATACACTAACAAATTAAAGCTGAACTCCAGCTAATACCTTATAATCAGTTAAAGCAAACCGTTTGTTTTCTTTTTTGGAAAAAAGATTTTACATAAATACAATTTTAACCGCTTCCCGACTGCCCTACAGCACAACTATTACTGCAGGGCAGCGCAAAATCATGTATATATACACATGATTTTGTATTTCCGGGTAGGGGCACGTGCGCCGCCCTACCAGCGCTGCCATTGGCGGCTACAGGTGTCAATCACCAAGTCCCGGCCGAGATTCCCCACCAGCACCCGGTGATCGCTGAGGAACACTGACAGGGGAGAGGGTCTGTGTATAAACAATACAGATCTTTCCTGTCAGCACAAGCATGCTGCTTTATACTGCTCTGCATAGCAGAGCAATACAAAGCAGTGTGCTTATACATTAAAGCACAGACAACATAGCAAAACAGCACACAGTTAACTCTTTGGTTGTCCCTGATGTTAACCCCTTCCTGTCCAGTGTCATTAGTACAGTGTCAGTGCTTTTAATTAGCACTGATCACTGTATCAGTGATCAGTGTCACTGGGGATGACAGTGGCAGTTGGTCAGTTCCCCCCAGAATGCCCGCGTAGTACCACTATAAGTTGCTGATCGCCGCCATTACTAATATTAAAAGGGAAAAAAAGAATTCCAGTATATATTACCACCATTTGTAAATGCTATAATTTTCATGTAAACCAATTAATTTACATGTATTGGGATTTGGGATAGCCAAAAGTCAAAAATATTATTTTGGTTGTTTTTCAAAATGGTCGGTCTTTGTTTATAGAGCAAAAAAATAAAAACCACACAGGTGATCAAATACCACCGAAAGAAAGCTCTCTTTGTGGGGAAAAAAAGGGACAAATTTCATTTAGGTACAGCATTGGATTACTGCGCAATTGTCAGTTAAAGTAACGAAGTGCCGTATCGCAAAAAATGGCCTGCTCAGTAAGGGGGGTAAATCCTCTGGAGGGCAAGTGGTTAAACACCCCTGTCAGTGTTAAACAGTCTGTCTCATCCCTGTAACTGCAAGAGAGTTTTTCTGTTGAAAAACAACAGACTTATTGGCTGGATCACAGGATGAAAATAGAAGAAAAAGTATAAAAAAGAAACTACTACAACCATCACAACTAAGAATTGGTAAGCTGCTATATAACCAATGTTTGCCTTTGGATTTAATACAGCTTTAAAAAAAATTTTCTCCAGATGTAAAGAATGTCCCTTATCCTCTGTAATGACCTTAAAGAGAATAACCGAGTATGGACCACTTATGCATTTATACTTGGTGTTCACATCCCCCTAAATCTCTTCTCAGCAGAGAATTCAGTTCAACTAATCTTTCCTTAAAGGAGGCCTTCTATGACTCTTTATCAGGTTGGAGTATGGAAATATTAAACCGGTTATCTTATTTTTGTTGATTCCAAGACTGTTACCCTGATTCTGGCTTCATGAACTAGTGAGTTGCTGAACTAGCAAAAGCATTTTATACAGGAAATAAGTGATAATTCTTCTTTAAACACATTTCCCCAAAATGGCCCACCATGTACCAGAGCATCCCCAATATATTAAAATGCCTTGCTCCATTCCCTCAGACAAATACCCGCCTTGTCAGCTGCCAATACCACCCGTAAAGCCACAAAAAAGTACTCCTAACCTTCCTCCCTATCCGACCATGCACAGTCCACTCTACTGTAGAAAAAAACACAGAGCTGCGCAAGAAAGTGGATTGTGCATGCGCAGGAAGGGAGGCAAGGAGAGTTCATTTGAGGATTTCCTGTGCTCAGTGTATCCTTCCAACTGCAGAATAGATTGGGAGGACAATGGTGTCACTGGCTTAAGAGGCAGGCCTTTGTTTGAGGAATGGAGCACGGCATTTTAATGTGGTATGGGAATCGTTGAAAGGTAAAGTTTCTGATTCCCAAGATAAATAATAGGAAATGAGTAGATACCCACATGGAAGAAAATTACTCATCCTAATGAGAAAGCAGAGAGGATACCAAAAAAAGAGCTGAAAATTGAGGCCTGTCAGCAAATTATAGTGGGAACTGCACAATGCATCGCCTATTAATACGTCACCTATTAACTCTACAGCGGAAAGGGCATGTTGCCTTCTCCAAAGCATAGGATAGAAGAAGAAGCTGTGATTAGTGGAACCTATTAATAGACTCATATCTGCATTACAGACTTTAGGATGTAAAATTGATGGCTAGTCAGCCACAGAAAACACTGGCCGAGCCTCTTACAATGAGGGAGTTAAAAGTGGAACTCCAGTCACATAATACTGCCATTAAAAAGATAATCAGGTTGCAATATGTTCATTAGGAATTCACCTTTGACTAAAAATGTGAGCTACTAGTGGATACAAAATTGCTTTCTAAAAAAATGTGTGTATGCAATTGCACTCAAGGTCTTTACATGAACATTATCTGCTTTTTCAGGCAACGCATTCCCCAAACGCTGGGTTTTAAATACGAAAATAGTACACGATCATCCAGTATCAAAGCAGGTGACAAACCACCCTAAAGGTTAAGAAAATAGGCTAGGGAAAAGATTTTTACTTTGTTGCAAAATTCTTCTTTGGGGTGCAGTACAGGACACAGGCCTTTAATAATCAAGACCATAGGATATAAGGTTGCCACCTTCAGATGAGAAGATCGGAAAACAAAGTTCTTAGGGCAGCCCATATGATCCTTTGAGCTCCAAGCTATCTTAATTTTTTTTTTAGTGAGCAATAGAAGGAAAATGCCAGGGTAGAGGGGATAGTGGACTATGTCCTGTACTCTACTCCAACAAAAGTATTTTACAGGCAATTAATCCTTTTTCTTAATCACACAATTCAAGACACAGGCTTCATTTAACCAAGACCATGGGACATCCCCAAGCAATACAACTGAGAGGTGAGCACAGACTGGCTATGTGCTCATGTGGTACGCAGATCAGTCCTGGCGATTTAGGAAGGTTCTCCTAACAACAACTCGTATAAAAGACACCTGTCCACAGAACATCATTCTTCCTCACCATCATGGGCAAGACCAAGAGCTGTCAAAGGATGTCAGGGACAAGATTGTAGACCTGCACAAGGCTGGAATGGGCTACAAGACCATCAGCAAGAAGCTTGGTGAGAAGGAGACAACTGTTGGAGCAATTATTCACAAATAAAAGAAATACAAAATAACTATCAATCGCCTCACCTCATGGGGTGAGGATGATGAGAAAAGTGAGGGATTAGCCCAGAACTACACAGAAGAAGCTTGAGAATGATCTCAAAGCAGTTGGGACCATAGTCACCAAACAAACCATTGGTAACATAATACGCCGCCATGGACTGAAATCCTACAGTGCCCACAAGGTCCCCCTCTTCAAGAAGGCACATGTACAGGCCCATCTGAAGTTTGCCGATGAACATCTAAATGATTCAGAGAAGGATTGGGAGAAAGTGCTGTGGTCAGATGAGAGCAAAATTGAGCTCTTTGGCATTAACTCGGCTCGCCATGTTTGGAGGAAGAAAAATGTAGAGTATGACCCTAAGAACACCACTCCTACAGTCAACCACAGAGGTTGAAACATTTTGATTTGGGGCTGTCTGCTAAAGGTACAGGATGACTTTGCCGCATTGAGGAGCCAATGGACAGGGGCCATGTAAAATCTTGGATGAGAACCATCTTCTCTCAGCCAGAACACTGAAGAGGGGTCGTGGATGGGTCTTCCAGCATGACAATGACCCAAAACATACCTCTAAGGCAACAAATGAGTGGATCAAGAAGAAGAACATTAAGGTCATGGAGTGGCCTACCCAATTCACAGACCTTAATCCTACAGAAAATTTATGGAGGGAGCTGAAACTGCATGTTGCCAAGCAACAGCCAAGAAACGTTAAGGATTTAGAAAAGCTCTGTAAAGAAAAGGAGGACCAAAATCCCTTCTGAGATGTGTGCAAACCTGGTCACCAACTAAAAGAAATGTCTTACCTCTGTGCTTGCCAACAAGGGTTTCTCCACCAAGTACTATGTCATGTTTTGCTTGGGAATCAAATACTTATTTTACTCACCGAAATGCAACTCAATTTTTAACATTTGTATCATGTGATCTTTCTGGATTTTTGGTTGATATTCTACCTCTATCAGCCACTCCTGGCTTACGTCATCATGACTGACACAAAAGAGAACATCTATGCCTCTTGCACACAGATACCTAAAAACATTGCATCGTTAGGCATTCAGGTGGGTTATTTTTTTGCTTATCTTATATTATTGTAGCTTATAGTTTTTAATGAGACTGTAAAAAAATGCATGCAAGCATATAGTTCTGGAAAGATAATCTGTGTTGCTGGACAGTATTATTTGTGCATACAACACATCCCAAGAAATGCTAGAATAATTTCTAAGCACATGCACGCATACGTATGAATATCCTTGTGTTTTTATGCAGGAATTTTCAGCCAGGAATTTGATGTGCATACATCAGTACTGTGCGCAAGTACCCACAATGTGTATTAAGCTTTGTAAGCAAACCCCCACTTAAGTATCAAGATCTCATTTTTTTAAGCACAGATATTTCTAGAACTTAAAAAAAAAGTCTAAGTGCCATTTCCTATGCTATATAATCTCAATGGAGATTGTATCTTAAAATTTAATGACTTTTTTTAATGATTTCTTTTCACATTACAGTACTAGACGCATCTTCATAAGCAAGAGATTGGTCCAGCTTTCAACTGTACATGGCCTGACAATGCCCTTCAAATTAAAATGCAAAAAGACTTCTGGTTAATTAAAATTAACCGATCACACTTTTAAAATAAAAGCATTCCAATTGTAAAAAATCTGAAATAATTAATGAAAAACTGACCTTGCTATCCATTTCAGGCTAGCACACACTGGCAAAAGTGGAGTCAAAGAATAGCAGTGAGGCATTGTAAGACTACAGAGCTTGCTGAGATGTATAACAGTTGCAGCAGGAAACAATTCCGAATAGATGAGCATACAATTGTATCCCAAAATTCCTACAAAAACAGGTCACTTGTTAACAATGTACTTGTTACATTTACACTGAACATTTGTATCTATGGTACTGCAATGTAATGGAACATTTCTATCTACAGTCGAATGCAAAAAGAAGAAAATAAATTACTCTTTAACCATTTGGGAATGTTTCCATCTCTACAATTCATGTTTCCTGGGAAATAGCCCAGTCAATGAGGAAAAGAAAAATAATCAGGGAACTAAAAGATAGAAGAGAGTTATTTTTTAACCTGTACGAGAAAAATATTAGCTTGAATCTAACTAGCTATTGTGTAACAAGGATATCTGATATAATACTTTAATGCTGGAAGAACTTGGCTGTATTTTCCAAGTATTCTTTTTTATCCTTTAATGTAATGTTTGGCCTAATTGACGAATACTGACTTGAAAAATGTGGCAGGCTACAGCATTACACAACCTCTGTGCCTGAATCTGAGGGTGCTACAGCATGCTAATTGGTACATTTACTGAAAGCAGCAAGACTTTTTCACCACATCCATATTCTTATTGGTCAGTGAAGCTGCCAATTATAGTAAAGAGAAAACAGATGACAGAGAAGCAATCCTAAAAAGGTACATGCAGGCAGCACTAGGTACAGCGTTAAAGAGCTGAACAAAATATATACGATTTCGATTTCTCCTGTGATATTTCAGTTATGAACACAGATTTTTTTTAATTGTACAAATGTCCCTACCACTTCCTAAACGCACTTCTCTAACTGAAAATATAGTTACAGTTCAAAAGTGTTTCTCAAGATTCAAGAGAAAATAAAATATTTGTGCTCACTGTAAAATGTTTTTCTTTGAGTTTATACGATTTGAATTGATTAATCTAAGTCTTGTTTCTTCAATAAAAGTAATCACAAAGTCTCCATTGGTAGCAAACAGTACAAGCATAGAAATTTTGACATCAACAACAGGCCCAACAACACCAGAGGGGAACGAGCTGTGTGTCTTTCAATCTACTTAGAGAAAGAAATATTACTGTGAGTACAAAAAAATTATTTTTTCTCTTCCATTAATATTGAGCCTGTTGGTTGATAAAATATGTAAATAGGAATATCTTGAATCCAGAGAGCTAGGTTCTTCCTTCTTGAATGGTAGGCAAAAACTCAGTCTCTCTGGCAGTTGTATGGTTTTAAATATAAACAGTGCAAAATTAGATTCTTAATCACTCATAAGAACTTATAAAATATGTGCATAAATTAATAGTGCTTATCCTCACTCATAAATAAAAAAAACCACCAAAAGTCCATGTGTTAAAAAAATTATATAAATGTGTAAACTTCTTTTCTTCAAAATTTCTTTAGATGTAAAAAAGGAACTTCCACCTTCCACCCGTGCACAAACCAACATAAAATACACTCACCAGAACTTGGTGAGTGAAAAACCTTTAAGGAATTTTAGGGATCCTAAACTCTCCTTGGTGCCACACTAGAGGAAATCTTCACCATCCGCATAGGCTCCACCGTTCAACCAGAAGAAAAAACTCACATAGTATAATATTGTCACACAATAGTAACCCTTTAAAACAGAGATTAAGGCCACTCACATGTCAATCACTTGATAAAGGCATATTTATTAGATATAGTAGGCTTCAATTCAGCAAATCTACAGCCTTTTTCTTCCAGGAATCTCACATCCACAGTGGAACAAAGCCAAGACTCCTCATAGACCAACACAATTAACCAAGATGGCCGCTGGAATGCACCGCTCAGCGTGCGTTCCACTCACCGGAAATGGCGTCAGACGTACGGGGTGTGGACCGGAAATGCGTCAACGCGTTTCGCCCCTCCCATCGGGCAATATCAAGACTTATCAAGAGGGTTTAGGATCCCTAAAATTCCTTAAAGGTTTTTCACTCACCAAGTTCTGGTGAGTGTATTTGATGTTGGTTTGTGCACGGGTGGAAGGTGGAAGTTCCTTTTTTACATCTAAAGAAATTTTGAAGAAAAGAAGTTTACACATTTATATAATTTTTTTTAATACATGGACTTTTGGTGGTTTATTTTATGAGTGAGGATAAGCACTATTAATTTATGCACGTATTTTATAAGTTCTTATGAGTGATTAAGAATCTAATTTTGCACTGTTTATTTATATTGTTTGTGTTTTTTCACAATTTGCACAGCAGCAGCTTAGATTGATATTTTGAAGGTTTGGCGCAGGAATAAGTTTTTTATATATTTTTAGTTGTACGGTTTTGGTCACGAAGCAACGCTGCCCCCTTACTTGCATTTAGTGTCTACCTCCTGCAAGCATTAGTATAATCCATCTGTTTATTTCATTTTGTCGATCCAAATCATGTCCTTCAATAAACAATAGAAATAAAATATAATAAATAATAGAAGAAAAAATTTATTTCAGTAAAACCCAACAGAACCTCTGCAAAGTTTGGGAGTCAAGCAAAGAGGTAATGGGTCACCTCACCTACAGAAAGCCAGCAAAAGCTGACCAATCACAGATACAGAACAGCAAAGGTCTGTGTAAAGAAGAAGTAAAACCTGATGCTCAGGACATGACTCCCACAGCAAAAGTAGTCTTCCCCCTTTTCAATGCAGAAAACTCCTAAAAGCATTTTATAGAATGAGGAGGAAGAGGAACAACTAGCTTCACATTCTGGACACGCAATTAAAGAACTAGCTCTTCCTGTTTCATTTCATTAGTGATTTCTGTAAAAATGGAATTTGACACTATGAGGTTGTTGACACCACATACAATACATAGAAACAGGTATAATTTCTGCACAATAATTTAGTAGTGCAACCACATTCTTTTAAGTTTTTTGGGGGGGGGGGTTTTAAAGTGGTTGTAAAACTCCTCAGTTATTTAACTTGAACCTATAAGTAAGCCTATAAGGCTTACCTGTAGGTACTGTAAATATCTCCTATACAAGATATTTACCTGTGTAGGGTACCGCCACATGTGCTCTGAAGTGGAATGCCCGTACCATTCCTTCAGAACTGTGTGCCATGAAAAGTGACCCCCGTGCACATGCACGGGAGGGATGTCATTGCGGCTTTGCCATTCAAGCTGTCAAGAGTCCACAAATCCAGAATAAGATACAGGTGAAAATGGCAGCCCTGTCAGCGGTGAGAGTGTGCTGCTTGGGGGCTTTGTTTCACATAATGTGCTAGTTTGTGATGCATACTAGCACATTATGACATTGCCTTGAAGGGGAAAACTTTTTTTTTTTTTTGGGGAGAGTTTACTACCGCTTTAGGTGTACCTCTACAAAAGACGACTTCTGTGCTTCTCTATGCAATGCAGGCAGATCATGGCTGGTTGGAGGGGTCCACAAGGTGTTATATGTAGCTTCTTGCAAACATCAAAGTACCCTGCCTCAGCACTTCTCCCAAGAGCATCCAACCCTGACACAAGCAATGGGATGACTCTTGGGAGGAGCTACACACATATAAAAATGCCTTGATGGATTGCTGTCAGTCTGGAGGAGTGGGTTTTTGCTGCATTTGTATGCAGGCTGCCCTATATCATTCTCATGTGATGCTGGGCCTCCTTCACTGAAAGAGCTAAAATCCAATGAATGAAAGGGGGGGAGGGGGGTTGGCAGGGAGAGTCAGGCAGGGGAGAAAAGGGTAAGATTAAGCTTGATTCTGATTTGCTGCAGTTTCTAATGCAAATTGTAAGTTGTTCACAATGTGAAAAGATATTTGATTAAGCAATTCCAGTACAAGTGAGGAACCTATTTTCCCTGTAGCCAGGAAGTTGGAATATTTCAGTAGGGCTGCCATCACAAGAAAGGTACAATCTCGCATTTTCTCCCAACAAGTACAAATTACCCTTTGTAAGAACATGCAAAGGAAAAAAAGCAAGTAGTAATCAAATGTAATCATAATATTTTCTTAGGAGACAAAAAAATCATACACACCAACACTCACTAGTTGTGAATACACATTTAGTAGATTAATCAACCAAAAAAAAATCTATGTGGACAGTCTAATATCCAAAAGATCTGGCAATATCCTTTGATGGCCAAATATGATATATCAGCAGGGCAGACCAGACAGGTGCAAACTAAAACTGACCCTACATGAACAGGATTCTGGCTCCATAGGTGACCTTGTCAGCACCCTCCCACCTCACAGCCTTTAATTCAAAAGTCAAAGGAGGCATTGAAAAATTGATAGCCAAACAGTACTTGCATCAAAACAGATGCCAGCACAGTTTGGGTACTAAGATAGACAGTGGGAGATTCATCCATTCACGCTGTGTAGCATGGATGCAGAAAACGGTCTGAAAATGAAAAATCACGAGTGTGTATGGCCAACTTAAGTGTTTTAGGTGACATAAAAGATGTATAAAGTGGTCCTAGGAATTGCATCTACCATCAGGCTGAATGACACCTAATCAAAAAAATTAGGGAGGACACCATACAGATACTGCTTTTACACAGAGAAACTCTAAAACAGGAGGTCCGCAAACTGTCGAAGGACCAGTTTATTGTCTTTCAGATTTTTGGGGGGAGGAATGGACTTTGGCTAGTGGGAGTAGAAAATTCTCCAGTGTCAGTGGGAGTAAACGGTGTCTCAAGCTTGGTAGTCAGTGGAAATAATAAAATTGCATAGCACCTGTAGTCAGTAGTGGAAGGAATAGTGCCCCGCCGTTGGTGCCCGTGGAGGCAATAGTGCCCCGCCGTTGGTGCCCGTGGAGGCAATAGTGCCCCGCCGTTGGTGCCCGTGGAGGCAATAGTGCCCCGCCGTTGGTGCCCGTGGAGGTAATAGTGCCCCGCCGTTGGTGCCCGTGGAGGCAATAGTGCCCCGCCGTTGGTGCCCGTGGAGGCAATAGTGCCCCGTATAGGTGGGAGTAATAATGCCCCAAGAGTCTAGGGATCACTGCTTCAAAATAAGCTTGTTTACAAATAATGTGCACATCGTTTTTAATGTAACAACAAACAAAATACATTTCTGCAAGAACGCATCTGTTTAATAGTAGTATACAAATTTAAGAAATTTCAGAAACTTGACTTTTTCCATTTACCAGGAGAAACAAAGTTCAGTAAAGTTTTATTCCATTCTTCACAGTGTAAGGTTAGGAAAAAAATACTTGATGGGAAATGGTTTCTCCAAGAACGGGAAGGGAAAATGGAAGAAAAAGAAAAAGCTAAATAAATATAACAGGCAGAAACTCCCAACCATGGAAAAATGACTTCACTGACAAGTCTCCACTTATGACAGAAGTCTAGCCAGTGCAGAGGTGGTAAGGCGCTCAGGTCACTGGAATCCTCCTACACTGACATCAGTCATAATTATTTAAAGGGAATCTGAAAAAAAGAGAAACATTTAAGCTGTCAGTGTTGACTTGTTTTTAAAAGGTGTTGTTCCAGGGCCATCGTCGTGATCCTAGATTTACAACTTAAATCTGCAACCTCGGG